>NC_137014.1:31982324-32029114 GCF_032717465.1 Coenobita brevimanus | reverse complement strand
CCAAAAGCCTAACATTGTCCATAATACCTAGATTGTATACACTTGCCGTATATTGTAAGGAAATCGATATTAAGCCTGTTTGTGAGTAAGGTTGGTCTGCCGAGTTTTTATGCCCTGTTCCACTTGTTGTGTGTTCTATTTCCGGTCTCGAAAGAGGACCCCGCTCAGTAGCTAGTGTTTTTAGGGCGAGAAGTCGACCCCCCCAAAAAAAAACACCGAGCAAAACACAGGTATATATAATATATCCACAACGAAAAAGAGAGACGACAATATCCCGAGCTAGTCCTTTCGAATAGTCACAGCTACAGGGGAGATGCCATTACCCGAAAGCGCTCAGGACATTCTCTCTCTCTCACTCTATATCCAGTGTTGAAGTGCTAATTTGTTAATTAGTTGTCTGTCACGGGGTTTTTATAATATCACGGGGTTTTTAAAATGAATGCTTATATTATTTAATTGATAATAATATTCAATAATATTGAAGAACAGGGGACAATGATTGTCTTGCTACATCAAGCAATGATTACTTTACGGTGACTTGCTACGATTCTCTAAGAACGAGAATTTATAAACTTTCTCAACAGTACACAGCAGAGACCAATTACTCACAAATGCTGAATTAGTACTGTTAGCCTCTGGAGAAAGTTACTTTACCCCTGACAATAAATAACTAATACTAATAATAATATCAGGTTCTTGCTGATGCTTAACTCCTAGGTGGCACAACGGATTTTAAGGTTAATACACAAAACTGGCCTAAGTACCAGTTAAGAATGGCAAAACGTTTATACAAGCTAGGAGCTATATGGAAAATAAGCTTGATTATGGAGAAATGAAACAAGAGTTTACTTTACATTATGCTCAAGAAAAATAACTGTTAAATTTATTGATTACAAAATAAATTTAACGTTACAATTCAAAATCAAATTAATGAGATCGCACTCACTCACACACTCACACAAAAGCTAAATCCTTTCGCCCAAGAAAAACGCCTTAACTAAGCTCTTAAAACTAGGATAATACAAAAAGGAAATACTGGTCGATGAATGCTGCATATCACCCAGGGGGTGGGAGCACTGGGCAACTGTACTAGTGGAGCTTGGGTGCTAGCTGACCTCTCACACTTCTGGAGCACAGGACCTCTCTCCGTCACAACAAACACTCGACTGACTAAATCGTGGGAAAATAGGGGAGCAGTAGGCCGCATTTTTTAACGGTTGAGTGAGCAAAACGCGCCCAAAACAAATCGCTCAGCGGAAGCGCTAATGTCTCACACAGAGACGATCACGTATGACAATGAAAATTTGATTTGACAAAGCTTCCGTCCGAATGAGCGGTTAACTGAACGATAAACAGTGAGTTTTCCACTAATAGTTCATGGCTTCTCACAAAAGGGAAATGTCGCGAATTTGATTCGTGACATTACGCCCCTACAAAATTAAATTTTTTCCTTATGGGAAAAAATTTGTGGATATATATATATATATATATATATATGTACACATCCTAACTCATTCACACAAGATTCACACAGTGGTGTGTGTGCTATCCTGCTACAGGAGAAAGTCGCAGTCGCCAGTGAGCGAAAAAACCTCGTATTTACGTTAATAGAAGCAAGCTTGAGGGAAAAACTCCGTGACGACAGTGAAAATCCTGTACTCAGGTCAAACTGAGTGAAAATTTGCTACATTTACACTGACAACTAACTGTTGTGTAGCGTGGTGTATGTAATACACGGTGTAGGTGTGACAGTTGTAGTGTAACTGTACCTACGTGTAAAATGACACAATAAATAATATGGCGACGACGAAGGCAGAGGAGAAGAGGCGGCAGCCTGCGGCAGACGATCAGCTGGCCCGCACAGCAAAACTGCTACACCCATTGCTGTACCTGCAAAACCAATTGAGGTGGAGCATCAAAAATGTCAATGAGACAAAATATTATTATGTTACAATTACTCTCTCTGCTTAGCAGTCAGTGCTACGACGTACATTCGAGGTCGCCATTAATTATAGTACACGATTATGGTCAGCAAGTTGAGAATCCTTGTGCAAACTCGGGTCTTCCATAGCCTCGAACTGCACACGGGTCCTCAACCTGTGCCTTAACCTACAGTACTTATATTAATATCGGGGAGCTGAGAATCCTTGTGCAAACTCGGGTCTTCCATAGCCTCGAGTCGCCTCTGCGGAGTTCTCTCTCGAACTTCCCCCTTAACCTACAGTACTTATATTAGTACCGGGAAGCTGAGAATCCTTGTGCAAACTCGGGTCTTCCACAGCCTCGAGTCGCCTCTGCGGAATTCTCACTTCCCCCTTAACCTACAGTACTTATATTAATATCGGGGAGCTGAGAATCCTTGTGCAAACTCGGGTCTTCCATAGCCTTGAGTCGCCTCTGCGGAATTCTCTCTCGAACTTCCCCCTTAACTTATGGTACATAATATGTATGTACAGGCCCTGGACATACTGTGTCCTGTGGGGCCAATGGGCGAGACATCAGGTCTGCACCCACTTCACCACTACCCTGTCTCTCAACTGTCTCAGAGATTACAGGTGTGGTTATGAACGGCACAGGAAGGACATATCCCTGATTAGTGGTGTTACTTTGACACACACTGCAGGAACGGACAAAACTATCTATGTCCCATCCCATCCCTGGCCAGAAAAAGTCAGCTCGGATACGGCCCTGGGTCTTCCTTTTGCCCATGTGACCTCCTGAGGCTGAACAATGACCCCATTCTAACACTGCATGGCGGTACTTGGCGGGGACGACAAACTGCAGTCGCACCTCGCCCTCGGGTGTTTGTGACTCACGGTAGAGCCGTCCTTGTTTGCGAAGGAACTTGGCCCGACCTTCCCGTGAGTACTTAATCACCCGACCCTTTTGTTTGTTCCGCACTGTAGCAAGTGTCGGGTCAGAATGTTGTTCTTGTACAACAAGTTGACTACACATCAGATCTTGCGGCGATTCAATGATCACTGGGGTGACACAGTCTGGAGCCTCAGCCATGGCTCGTGTTACCACAGCAGCCAAAGTCTGAGTAGCATCATCATCGGAGCAACTATCCTTGACTCCATAAATATTGCCAATGATGACGTCAAATAAAGGTTCTGGCATGACAACTGCGAGTGTCGTACCAGTATAAAATGGAGATGCCACCTGGATACATGCCTCAGGGAACAATCTCACTGATCCATCAATAAGGTTTGCATGGATCTGTCGACCTGTATACTGCTCAGGCCGAACTAAACTTTGCTTGACAGAGCAACCTGAGGAACCATTATCTCTCAGGACCTTCACAGGAATGTCTCCCACAAACCCTGGCTGAACAAGGAAGGTACTGTCACCTGTGGGAGGGCCTGTGGAGGAAGCAGCTAGCCACTCATGAGGCTGCTGAATTGATGCGGCAAACATTGTGCCTTGAGGATTATAAGGAGATGGAACATTGGCCATCTGTGGAGGGGGGTTCACTGTCACTGTGGGACTAGTGAACTGTGGGGGAGTACCCATACTGGTAGGGACGTGACCACCGTGCTGCTGCTGAGGAATGAAGGCTGCATTCGCTTTCCTGCCTCTTTGAGCTGGTGGTGAAAAGTTTGTCCCGACGGTTGGTTGCGTGGCTGATACTGCTTCGCAAAACGAATGCTATTAACACAAATAAAGAATACAGACACAAGCTACTGGTGAACAGTCTTATCTAGTTAACTGGCAATGATTAAAGCAAAATGCAAATAACTGAGAACTCAATAATTAACACAATGGGTACGACGGCTACCCAGGAGCGAATAAAATCGTCTGGCGTTACCAAAAATAAAGTACTAAATAGAGTTAAGTACTCAATGGATTAAAAAAGCAAAAATTCACTTGCTAAATTAACGGTAAACACCAGTAAACTTGTGCCTATAAACTTTAATTATAAATACCTAAATATGAATGAGTGAGCACTATCTCGTGAATAGCTTTAGAGCTAGGAGTTAATATCCTGGCGAGGTCGCCAATTGTCACGGGGTTTTTATAATATCACGGGGTTTTTAAAATAAATGCTTAAATATTATTTAATTGATAATAATATTCAATAATATTGAAGAGCAGGGACAATGATTGTCTTGCTAAATCAAGCAACGATCCTCTAAGAACGAGAATTTATAAACTTTCTCGACAGTACACAGCAGAGACTAATCACTCAATTGCTGTTCAATAGTACTGTAGCCTCTGGAGAAAGTTACTTCACCCCTGACAATAACTAATACTAACAATGGTATCAGGTTCTTGCTGGTACTTAACTCCTACGAGGCACAACGGATTTTAAGTTTAATACAAAACTGGCCTAAGTACCAGTTATGAATAGCAAAACGTTTATGCAGGCTAGGAGCTATATGGGAAATAAGCTTAATTATGGAGAAATGAAACAAGAGTTTACATTAAGCTCAAGAAAAAGAACTGTTAAATTTATTGATCACAAAAATAAATTTAACGTTACATTTCAAATCAAATTAATGAGATCGCACTCACTCACTCACACAAGAGCTAAATCCTTATGCCCAAGAAAAACACCTGAATTAAACTCTTAAGTCTAAGAAAATACAAAAAGGAAATACTAGTCGATGAATGCTTTGTATCACCAATGGTGGGAGCACTGGGCAACTGCACTAGTGGAGCTTGGGTGCTAGCTGACCTCTCACACTTCTGGCACAGGACCTCTCTCCGTCAGAGCAACAACTGGACTCACTAAATCGTGGGAAAATAGGGGAGCAGTAGGCCGCATATTTTAACGGTCGAGTGAGCGAAACGCGCCCAAAACAAATCGCTCAGCGGAAGCGCTAATGTCTCACACAAAGACGATCACGTATGACAATGAAAAATTGATTTGACAAAGCTTCCGTCCGAATGAGCGGTTAACTGAACGATAAACAGTGAGTTTTCCACTAATAGTTCGTGGCTTCTCACAAAAAGGAAATGTCGCGAATTTGATTCGTGACATTGTCAAAGCTGTTAAAATGCTTGTCATTTCCTATATTAAAATATATATATATATATATATATATATATATATATATATATATATATATATAGATAGATAGATAGATAGATAGATATAGATTATAGATATAGGTGTGTGTGTGTGTGTGTGTGTGTGTGTGTGTGTGAATTATGAATATAGCTTTTTATAATGTCTTACACTAAACCAAGACGAAAGAAATATGCATTCCAGAGTTCCAGACAAATCTAGACATTAACAAGAATACAGCCTATCATTACATATCGGTGTATAACTGGTACAATAAAAACACATGATAATTTATTAATGACAATTGCACAGCTGTACTCGCTAATTATCATAAAATAATTATTAAGCTAGTGAAAAAATGGACGCTAATCATGAATTTTGCCAGTTAACAAGCACTTACCTACATATCTAACGCCATCAGTGAGAGGTTTCATAATAATTTCCACAAAGGGTCAGATGTAGTATGTGTTCGTGGGTCTGAGGCAACTCCTGTCCTGGTGTCTGGTGATCCGTGATACTGCAGCTAAGATGTGACACATGGTTCTGGATTCAGCTGAACCGTCCGTGTGGTTTAACAGACATAATTACCGATACATGGTTTATGAGAATCCTTGAGTGTGTTGGTGTAATTATGAAGTTCATGTGACTGAATCCCTTCTTACACCAAGCAGTACTAATAAGAATAACTTGTGAACACCTCAGCAATGGATGTAAAACTTCGGGGATGGTGTGTTCACCATCCTCTACATCAGCTCTGAAGACATGTATTAGAGGAAGGGGAAAGTTTAAACTTCTTTCAGAGAGATGATATTGCAGATTCTTCACAATTAGGCAGTATTTCAGCAAGCCAGGAGTATTTAGCAAGGACACACATTTCGTTTAGTAGAGGGTTATGTATACTCCAAGGGTCAGAGGATTGAGAATTTTTCAAGGATGCTGTCATGAACATACGGTGCTGCAAATTGCTTATGAGACTAGTACAAAAACTGTAGGTAATTAATGGAGATAATATTGTTGTTCCTTAGCAAGGAATTTTCTCCAAACTTCTCCTTTCCAACGGCCTCTCGAACTTATGGAGTTTTTGTACCAGGTTGTTATTTCAGTCCATGCATTGATTTTGTGGTCCGTTGACTAAGATTGTCTGCATACACAATCGTATTATTGCGTTTCTGTAAATACTCTGCCAGTAAACCAAATTCATGCAACGTGTCATACATTAGAGCCAAGTCCAAAACAATGTATTCTGACGAGATTCTTTTCAACGGACCTTCATTGTTTCATCCTTCACTGCTTTTTCAAAATGGCAACATACAGTAGTGCTTTACAATTCAGTGACACTGCTGAAGCT
Source organism: Coenobita brevimanus (assembly GCF_032717465.1). Taxonomy (NCBI): domain Eukaryota; kingdom Metazoa; phylum Arthropoda; class Malacostraca; order Decapoda; family Coenobitidae; genus Coenobita; species Coenobita brevimanus. The sequence goes on along the minus strand of NC_137014.1, from coordinate 32,022,755 downwards.
GTTCGAAATGAGCTAACTACCCATCTGGTGCTAAGAAAACAGCCTATTATTGTAAAAAAAAGAATTAATCTTGCTCAGAGACACATTGACAGTTCCTTTTAATTTGGAGGTTGTCTACTGTAAACAGAGAAGAATTTTCCCGTAAATGACTGAAAATTATTAATTCCATTAACTCTGTCACCAAATCACTCACAAGTTCTTACTTGTGGTTAAGACAGTTCCTTGCTGTCACACCAGGGTAATGTTTCTTCAGAATTGTAGCAAGACCAGATCTGACACCAAGAAGTCTGTGACAAATTTTACCATTTATCTGCTTGATATGCTGGCAAATTTCCTTCATTATATTAATAGCTATGCACGGGCGTCCGCAGGGTTCTATGTAGGGGGAGGCAAAATAAAAGAAATTATACATATATGTGCGGTCATATCAAAATACACACTCCAAATAGGCATATGCATAGACTTACATGAGTTACATGACTTACATCAAATGCATAGTGACAGAATGCATGAATCAACTCAAATCAATCAATCATCCTTGAACAAGAATTGAAGCCATCGAATTCCAAGGCGGGGCAATTGCCCCCCCCTTGCCCCCCACTCCGGACGCTCATGTAGCTATGTAATAATGATGTATGTAGCTCTAGCTTGGGAATGCAGTCCAAATCCAATGTCATTACCATTTTTGTTTTGAAGTTTCAGTAAGTCTAAGTGATTAGAGTATGGTCTGTCATTGTGCTAAATAATATTGCTGAGAAGTGGTATTTGCTAGACAGGAGGTAGTAGAAGGTTCTCAGTATTTCTCGTTGTTCGGTTACGTGTCGGTGTTGCCAGTTAGCCTGCTATATGTGAGTGGAAGTATTTTGTAAAGTTTTGCATTAAATTGTATGCTTTTTTCTCTATAATGTTTTATTTATGTGAATATCAAATTATGTAATTTTCTCTCATTTTGTATGCTAAATAATTTAGTGATATGTAAAGTAAGAACACTATGGCATGTTTTGGATGTCCCTAATTTGGTAACTGTAGGTGCTAAACTAGAAGCTTCAAATGTAATGTAAAGCTATATAAAGAGGTGGCTATGGAATTAGATACAATCACCGTTTCTGCTGAGGTACACCCCTTGCCTACCGCAGCTGAAGGAGACAGGGCTGCTTCACCTGATCCAGCCGATTCCTTGGATCGTCAGGGCCCTTCCTCCCAGGACTCTCCATCTGCTGCTGAGGGTGTGGCCCTCACGCCTGCTGCTGTGCCCGTGGCCTCGCTCTCTACACCTGTGGCTGTCCCTGATCACTCTCCTCTTCGCCCTGAGCTCGTTGCGATCTTACCTCCCCATCTTGCTGAGACAGCTGCTGTCGATCCTGCAGCTGTTCGTGAGTTCCTAGAGGCTGAACTCGAGCGTGGCTTGGTTGAAGCCGTAGAGGAGATGAGGGAAAGCAATGATCTAGGCTGTCCATCTAGCCTACGAGACTCAGGGGATTTGCCGATTTACGAAGATCTCGATCGGGACTCAGAATATACCGACATCGAAGATTCTGATGAGTTGCCTTGAGTTATACCATCCTGCTCCAGTTGCTGCAGCTCGTGATTGCCCTCTGCCTCCTTTACGCTCGTTTGTCCCCGCGTTTTTTTTTTTTTTTTCTCTGCTTTGTGCTTTTTGTTCTGCTTCTCCCTGACGGGCTCTCAGTTCGCCCGTGCCCCTACAAGTGCGGGGCGAATATTTACACACACACACACACACACACACACACACACACACACACACACACACACACACACACACACTTAGGGGAGTCAGTTTCTTTTCAATTCAGTTTAAGTATAGTTCAGTGTCAGTGCAGATTGTGTAGCTCCGGTTCTTGTGAAAACAGCGAAGTGAAGTTGGCAAGCATTAAGTGTAAGCCTTTGGAAAATAAAGACAGTGAACACAAGAAGACAGTGTTTATTTACCACACGTGAGCCGATCTTCTTGTACACCGAAAGGCTGACCTTAAGAAGAATAACTCACTGGGCAACGTCCTTCCTGTATTGTACTACTGCTGTTGGGGCTTGTGGCACTGTGGGACGGGGAGGTAACAATATGCAGTACGAAAAATTTAACAAGTTGCCTTTATATGCAAAACATTCATGGTGTAACACAGTTTTCCAAGAGCATCTTCATTAACTTTATTTTCATCACTTGGGGCAGCAATGTGAGCTTTTTATAGTTTCTAATCATTTTGTTTTTCTGAGACTTCAAGTGCATATTAGCTTCGATAGGCTCCGTTGTAGGGTACTTGGCACATTTGCCATTCATTTGACAGCCTCAAGCCCTGAGAAGTAAAAGTGTCAGATTGTTTATGTTTGCACAAACTTTACGCTCAAGTTTAGCATTCATGAAGTCTGACTAGGAATAAGTTTCCTTCGTTTTCTTCCACATTTCTTCAGACCAATCACCTGGACAGGGATACAGGCCTGACTTCGAAGCACTGTTACTTTCAGAACTGTATTTGGGCCCGGTTAGGCAATTTGAACTAGATGCAGGTGAAACACAGCTTTTGTCACACTTACTGTTAACTGTCTCTTGTACGTTGTTCTTGTTACACTTCTCGGTTTATTTACGAAAGGTAGAAGTTAATGTTATGTGCTAAGAATCCATGGCCTAGTTAGTGAGGAACATTTAACTTCAGTATTAGAGACCACCACTGATGTAGCCCTACTAATGCAGCTTAATCATAGCAATGTTGTTAAAAAATTATTTTATAAAAATACAAGATCTGTCCTTAAACCTTGCAAATTGTACAAAGGATAATTTAAAAATCCAGGTAAAAAGATTATAAATAAATCAAGTGTTCTTAACACTTTCAGCCACCTAAGCTGGTACCATGTAATCAAGTATGAATACGTCTTATGAACTATTGTTCATGCTGTGCGAATATCGCTGAATACTAGTATCAAAAGCAGTAAGTTAGCAACTCTGCCTCGTACTGTTTCTTGCCCAGAAACATTTTGACATGGAGCGTACCTGTGGGTGTAAATACTCACAATGTCCACACACATTAGGTATTATATGGTTAGACCAATACAAATCCTGTCTAGTCTTTCAATACATACGATTGTAAATAAGCTTAAATCTTTACATATATTATTATCGTATTTCGTATCTACATGCATAAAAAAAAAAAAAAAAAAACTGTATTTTGGAACTGACACAAGTTATTCCCTCTTAAGCAATATTCAAACAGATGCCAGAGCGGCGCTCCAGTTAGCTTTGGCAGCAGTGGACCCCTGCATACATTGTATATAATGCAGAAACCACCGTGAAGAAATGCTTGCAAAATGACCACAGGAGAATTTAAAATGAAGACAGTCAGCACTTAAGTATATTTCATCTTTAGACAGAGTGACATAGAGACATGGGGGTGGAGGTATTACAACACACCTGCACCAGGGAAGGATACACAGAGCAAAGAGGGACCTAACGACATGACCTCACCTCACCTCGGCTGAACTTACATCCTAACCATAGCAATCAATGCAGACAATGTTAGCCTGGGGGATTTTGCTTTAGTCAGTTCTGTTAACAATTCATTGCATTTAAAATGGCCGTAGCTCATGTTTATTTATTCTCATATGTCCCAGAAATTAAACATGATTCAGTTACATTTCTGTCATGGAAGATTTTTGATCTTGCTAGTATCTTAGAACCTGCCCAGACACTGTGGTGATCAATGGATGCTTTGTGTTGGAATTAGCCACTACTCTGTTGGGCTGTCTTTTTCTTATGCTGTGATATCTTGGTTTCCAAATCTTTCCCAGATTGTCCTGTATAAGTTGTATTTCAGATTTTGTATGGAATTTTATATACACCTGAATTACTTGATGGTCTATTCTGGATGATGGTTTTCTTGAAGGTATTCTCATATTTGAAAGCTACTGTACGTGTACATATTTTTATTTTTTTCGGTATATGAACAGTATCAAGAAAATTTTCATGGACAGGGAGGGCAAGGGTTCTGTGGTTGGATTGGAGTTCTGACCTACTGGTTTTAACTGCAGAGAAGTGTTTCCTTGCTGTATAATGGGTCAGTATGCTGAGTGGATATATTTCTTCTCAGTGTTCTGAATCACTTGTAGTTTTCACCTAGAAATTCGGGGTCTGAAATTTATATGTTCTCAGGTACGTAGATATGAAGATACATCATTTTACTTTAATATGATGATTGGAATAATAATGCACATAGGACATTACCGGCATATTTGTTTTCCTGTATACCTTAGTCCTCTTGAACACCTTAATCCCTGGTGACCTCCACATCCAAGAAGGGCAGTTTGTTATCCACTTTCACTTCATGAGTAAACTTTATGGATGGGAGTAGGGAATTTAATTGAAGTAGAAATTCATCAGAAGGAAGATTGTTAGATCAAAAGCAAAGAATGTCAGCAACGTATTGGAGTCAGACTTTTTTTCTCTATTTTTGAGGTCAACAAATTACTCTCAAAGTACTTCATGTATATAATTACCAGCACAAGGGAGAGGGGCTTACCCATGGCCGTACCAAATTTTTACCTCACCCGGGATGGAATCCGACGAGGTATTGTGTTTGGTCGAGTTTCTTTGTTTCTTTCTTTGGTAGCAATATTATGGAGAAACGGCCGAATGAAATTACATGAAACTTTCAGGATGTGGGCACTGGTCCCAAACAAAGTGATTAGATTTTGGAGGTAATTGACTGACCTTGAAAGGTCAAAATCAACGTCATGGATTTTCAGAGAGCTTTAACTTGAAACCGGTTGAAGATAGAGATATTTACTAATATCAACATATAGTAACTCCCATATAGGCTTTTAACTGGTACCATGACCTTTGACCTTGAGTGACCTTGAAAGGTCAAATGCAAGGTCACGGATATTCAGGGGGCTATAACTCGAAACTGGTTGAAGATAGATATTTACTGTTATCAACATACAAGAAGTCCCATATGGCCTTTTAATTGGTATCTGACCTTTGATCTTAAGTGACCTTGAAAGGTCAAACTCAAGGTCACGGATATTCAGGGGGCTATAACTCAAAACTTGTTGAAGTTAGAGATATTTGCTATTATCAGCATATTGGAAGTCCCACATGGGTTTTTAATTGGTACCATGACCTTTAACATTAAGTAACCTTGAAAGGTCAAACCCATGGTCACGGATATTCAGGGAACTTTAACTCGAAACAAGTTACGATTGGTATTGACAGATAACAAGTTACATTTCATTTCTGCCATTACCTTAGACTTTAATTGTTTACTGACACTAAATAGCAGTACCGAATCAGTATTTAACAGCAATAAAATTACTACTGTTGGACGAGGTTTGCTGTGCCTGGCACCACGTGTTTTGTATAATGTTTACCACAAAAAAACAAAGATGAATTATTTACCCTCAACCTTATTAGTTTAACGCTTCTCAGGTACACTTGGGTCTGACAGACCCGGTCGATTTTTTCGATGTTATAGTTCAGTAACTTATAGATGCCTGGGATCCCTACCCTTCTAAGTAGCTTCCTAACTTTTTGTGCCCATGCAGGATGCAATGGGGTTACTTTCGTGGCTCACTATGTTTTTGCATTATATTGCTCAGAACTGCATGTTGGGTGTGTGAAACCCAGGTGTACCTGAGGAAGGGAGGTATTTTTTCTCTCTTAGTTTGCTGGTTGTCTTTATGCTGTGTGGGATCCACTATGTCCATCATGAAGGACCACCATTCCTTTAAGGTATAACACAAATGCTAGGTTCATAGTGTTCGTTGTATTCTTGTGTGGCTACTACCCCCCCCCCTCAAAAACAATTGTTCGGCTTTTTTTTTTTTTTTTTTTTTTAATGTAGAGTGAGAGAAAGACAGATTTTGGGATGAGGTGGATGAAGCAGTGGGAGAAATGCCCAGGAGCTATAAAGTGATCGTAATGGCCGATATGCATGGAAGAGTACAGTAGGCACTGGTCCTGAGGATAACATAATGGGCTGTAATCGTGCAGTATGAGAAAATGCTAACGGGAAGTGACTAACGGATATGTCAGGATAGAAGGTTGTGCATTTGTACTCGTATTTCAGACACAAAGATGCACATAAGTCTACATGGTATAGAGGGACCTGGGATCATACTGAAAGAAGCCTGATTGATTACGTGTTCGTAGAGAGGTCGATGATGGGAATGGTTGCTGATACGAGGGCCGTGAGAGGACGATGTGGAGGTCTGTCAGTTCATACGATTCTGGTATGCAAGATCAAGCTGAGAGGAGTGAGATGGATCAGGAGAGAGAGGAGCAGTCAGTGTGGAAGACTGAAAGTTGAGAAGCCAAGGATTAAAGAAATGGCAGATGAATACAGGAACAAAGTAGGGGAAGAGTTGAAGTCAATGAATTGGAATGAAATGGATCTGGACAGCTTGTGGAATGCATATAGGGGTTGCTTAGTCAGAAATGCTAAAGCGTTGTGTGACGTGGCAAGAATAACAACAAAGAAGAAAGGTATGGCATGGTGGGATGAGGAGGTTAAGAGAGCAGTGGAGGAAAAGAGGAAGAAGTGGCTAAAGTTGTTACAGGATAAGGGTTCATTTGAAATCAGAACTGAATGTACTGAGATCACAAAGCACGTAAAGAGACTAATGAAAAGGAAAAAGATGGAGGTAAATGATGATTTAGGAAGAAAAATGAATGCAAACTACTCTGAAAATAGGAAGTTCTTCTGGAAAAAAGTGCAGAGATGTAGAAGTGAGAGCAGAAAGAAATGTGATGGTGTGAAGGATGTAGGTGGTAGATTATTAACCCATAGGGATGAAGTAAGGACCAGATGGAAAGAATATTTTGAAAGCCTGATGAATGGGAATAGAGAGAGCAGAGCGGCTGTAAACATGATTGGTTTTGGAGATGTGCATAGAAGGAATTCAGTGCCAGGAGACGTGACACTCGCACAGGTGAAGAGTGTTGTGAAGCGGCTGAAAAATGGGAAAGCAACTGGAGTTGATGAGATGTATGCAGATATGATTCAGTGTAGTGGGGAGAGTGAAGTGAAATGCTTGTTGGAGATACGTATGAAGGCATGGATGAGTGAAACTGCCTGCGGAGTGGAAAAACGCTGTGATAGTACCCCTATACAAAAATAAATGTGAGCGAAGTGAGTGCAAGAATTATCATGGCATAAGTTTATTGAGTGTGGTAGGGAAGGTATATGGAAGAATTATTACAGAGAAAGTAAGAGAGATATCAGAAGTCCTAGTGAGTAATGAACAGGGTGGCTTTAGGATTGGCAGAGGATGTGTGGATCAAATATCTGCAGTGAGACAGATAGCAGTAAAGGCTTGTGAGAAGGACCGTAAGGTGTTTATGGCGTTCATGTATCTAGAAAAAGCATACGACAAAGTGGACTGAGAGGGAGTGTGGAAGGTTTTGCGCATGTACGGTGTAGACGATAAGCTGCGAGGTGCCGTCAAGAGTTTTTATGATGGTAGTGAAGCATGTGCATGGGTTAATGGGCATCTAGGTGAATGGTTCACGATCGGTGTGGGCGTGCGACAAGGCTGTGTGATGTCCCCATGATTGTTCAATATATATATTTGTGGGGTGATGAGAGAAGTAAAAACACGAGTAATGGAGAGGGGGTTGGCTTTGGTAATGAATAGTGATGGATAGAATGTCTCAAATTTGTTGTATGCTTATGATGCAGTACTACTTGCAAATGACGGACAGGAACTTGGTAGGCTAGCGCAGAGTTTTGCTGATGTCTGTGAGCGCCGTGCTTTGAGAGTAAATGTAGAAAAGCGTAAAATGATGGTTATTGAGAGATGTGACTCAGTGTGATGTTACAGTGAATGGAGAGAGACTGGAATTGGTGAGAGAGTTCAAATGCTTGGGTACAGTGACAGAAAAGTGAGGAAAATGTGCAAAAGAAGTGGAAAGTAGGGTGACACAAGGAAGAAAATAGCTGGTGCAATGAAAGCCTTGATAGGAAACAGAGGCTTGCGTGTTGCAGCTGCACGAGGCTTACATGAAAGTGTGTTAATGCCAACTTTAATATATGGATGTGAGACTACAGTATAGTGAGGCATGAAAATGATAAGTCAAGAGTAAGAGTAGTGGAGATGGGACTGTTGAGGAATGTATGTGGAGTACAGGGAGTGGATAGGATACGAAATAATATGATTCGTGAAAGATGTAGAGTGAGGAAGTTTGTTGACACCTGAATCGAAGGGAGTGTACTGAGATGATATGGTCATGTGGAGAGAATGGATAATAACTGAGAGGTGAAAAAGGTATATCTGAGCGAATTTGAAGAAGGGAGGAGGCGAGGTAGGCCAAGGAGAAAGTGGAGAGATGTGGTGGATGATTGTGTGAGGAAGGGAGGTTTGATAGTCGGTGTGGCTAGGGAAATGACAAGAGATTAAGCAGGCTGAATGAATGTTGTGAGAAGTGCATGATCAGGGATATGGCACCCCTTTTTAACTTGGCAGCGTCCGGATTGACTCTGTCAGATACGTTTATGTGAAGCTACAGAACGTGATGTATGTTTTTGGTGTATCCGAAAGAGCCAGGATTCCGGGGGCTTGAATGATGAATGAATGGAAGTGTGGCCCATTGGATTGGGCAAATTTGGGCTGTCTGGACATTGGTGCTTCTCGCCCTGTCCTAGGGTGGGGAAGGAGGTCCGAATGATGATGATGATGAATGATGGAAACTTATTTGCATAATCTGTAATTGGTAAGACCTAATACATTGTAAGATAATCAGAAATTCATTATATGAAACATGTGTGACACTACAGCATTTTATATTATGCTGGGTCTGACAGACCCAGGTGCACCTTAGATGTATGCGAAATTGTAGGTTTACCTGAGGAGGTTTAATGTTTTCACAGGGAGTACCATCAATATTATTACCCAAAACGTCTGACAGGAAAGCTAACACGTCTTTAACAGGAACAGTGGTGAATTATGATATTACATCAGAATTAACTAGTTTGTAAGGGTACATAGCATTAACCCGTCACGTCCCGAGCTATTTCGCACCTCCGACACCCCCCCGTCCCGAGGTATTTTCAATTTTTTTTTTTTTTTTGGGCTAAAACCTCCATTTTTGGTGAGAAACATCGAAATTTCATAGAGAAATCGCTCACCTGAGGTTTAAAATACTCGATCCAGATAGCAGTACCTCCTTACCTGACTGGGTTTTCTAACAGGCTGGCACCAAAGAAAACGAGTTCTATGGGAGGGTAACTATTTCACACCACTCACAAACGGTATTTATTTATTTACTTGGTACGAATTTATATGTAGTACGAGAGTATATTGGTTTTCAAACAGTAATATAGGCATTATAAGCATTGTTTCACTCACTAACTCATCACCATACCTGACCTTCTTTTGCCACATTACCTGATCATCATTTCTGACTGTTTCTTCCTCTAATGCAATGTAAACTTTGTCCTCCACATTGTCATCGACTGGGGAATCACTCTGGCCCTGAATGTCTTTATTGGCCAGGTCACTGGTAACAGGTGAATTGCCGAGACAATGGTGTGCAGGGGGAGGGTGGAGGTTATGCGGTGTAAGGCATTGTCCCTGCTTGGCATCTTGTAGAGGAATAGAGGAAGGTGTCCTGTGTATACGTACGAAAAATCACTCGCGAAAATTGAAAATTGTGCAAATTAGGGACCTTGCAATTGCACGATGTACCAGTACGTCGTCGTGACTGGCAAATGCAAAATGTTGCAACGTACCCATAAGTCGACGGGATGGGGCGGGTTAAGGGATTTTAGCTTCTTAACTAATGTATGATACATTGCACTATTCCTTGTCTGAGTGGGACACGAGAAATTGGAAGCCTCCAAGTAGGAAGACGTCGTGTCTAGTGTAAATAAACCCTATTGCCCTAAGAAAACATACTTCAATTTGAGATGGATGTGGTATTAGACACAAAGTGTTGCCTGTTCAGAAGTACACCTTATGACAAAAAAACAGCAAAGCTGGTGTCTGGTCGAAACTGCAATAATAGGTTATCTTGTTTTCATGTTCATTTCAAACTCCCTCATTCTTGGTGCTGGTGAGGTGCTTCATGCTGCGCCACCATTGTCGGTAAGCAACTCCCCTTCCTGGATAAACAAATGTCTCTTACCTCCCTTTCTATCCTTGCAAACGAGGATTGTGGATTACATGAAAATGTCAGCTTCAGCCTGCATGCACTGGGTTCACGTTAAAATGGGCCATGGGAAACGAAAACTACCACACTACCACTACCACCCCTTCCCTGTGCACTCCATTGCTGACTTATTCATGTTACGTTGCCAGCTTGTTTGTCTACCATATTCCACCCATTCCTGCTTGGCCATCGGTGACGTTGTTCCCCAGAGTGTTGGAGCTTGTACTGAATAGTAGATAAAGTATAAATAAACACACACACACACACACACACACACACACACACACACACACACAGGCATATAAACGCACACACACACGTTAAAGGCAGCCAGACACACATATCTCTATGAATACTGGAATACATCATGCATTATTTTCTCTCATGTACAATATTTGCACCAAAGTGGCACACCCTTAGTTATTTTCCTCGTACTCCTCTGAATCTCAGTTCTCTAGGCTATCACAAATAGATAGTTAACAGAATACATTTATAAGCAGCTCTATTTCTAATAATTTATAACACTACAGCAGCATAAGTATTTTGATGAAGAATGTGTGAGCTCCTGCTCCTATAATACAGAAATATCTCGATATACAATAAATACCCTTAGATGCGATACCCCAGCATACCGATGGGAGTAGAAATACCACCATACCCCGCCTAACGATGGCCAAACCCCGGTTTAATGATGGGCTTTGATTTTTTTTTTTTTTTTACTGATTTTGATGATATTCCAGAATAAAACTGTGTGTTTAGTTACTATTTTTAGACTTAGACTAATATGTTTTAGCCATAGGTGGAGTGAAGATTGCCGTTTTGGGTTCCAGTTTACTAAGCTTGATTTTTTCAAGACATATTTGATAAATTATAGAATTTATTTGTTGGTTTTAATGAGGTATTTATAGGTGTTATGCCTAGGTTGGCTGGTTGGCTTCTTTGACAACTGTTAGGCCATTTAGATTGGCTTTAAACTTTTTGGGGGCTCATTTGGGTGGGTTTTGGGCTTGGTTTGGGGGGAAACCCATGGCTGGTAAATGCTCCACATTGCTTTACGTGTTAAAAGTGTCCCGATATGATACCCTGCCTAACAGTGGGGTTTTACCTAACCAATTACATCGTTAAACCGGGGTATGCCTATACCATGCAATATTTTTTCCAATAAAAGGCATATCCTGATTTTCAAAGTAATAAGTTTTAAGAATTGTTGGAATGTGTGACAGTAAAGTTAATAATTAAAGAACTTCATCAGTTTCACATACAAACCAAACCTAATAGAGCCAATCATGACCCTGAGAGCTACATTTGTTGACTTTAAACTTGGCATCATATAATTCTACAGAATTTTAGTGTCAGAAATGAATTACCCTATGATGAATCTTAACTTTTGTTATAAACCCGTCAAAATCTGTGAATGGAAGGGCTCCTAGATTCTGGCCATGTTAACTAATACAGACATACCTCAACTTATGAGCATTCAAGATCCAAGCGTTTCAAAGATGCAAACACGAAAAAAATAATGAACATCTCACAGGTACGAACGTAACCACGAAAAACGAACTTAGCTTGTAGTGGCCCGTTGTGACCACTTTTGAATGTGACGGGTGACAGTAGTTGCAAGGCGGGTCACTAGGCAGGTAACTCGCCATCTATTGTTTCTGTTTTGTTTACCTGGAGGAGAGAGGATCGCTGCTCATTGCGCTTTTAGTACTTTCACTCCATTTAATATGGCTGATAAATGCAAGCGTGTTGATAGTGGTGCTTCTGGCTCATCTAGAAAGTGACGTGCCATCTCTATGGAACAAAAACTCTAAATAATAAAGCGTGTTCAGCCTGCTTCTCCCGAAAATCCAGACTCGCCCACTGCTCTCTCCTACCCACATCTTCCAACTAACGCCACTCCTCCACCTGCCTCCTCTCACTTCCTGCAAGTCCTGCTATGTCTGCCCTCAGGTGAGCTACACTAATGTTTATAAAATAACTCTGTTATCTCATGTATCTGGTGTATTTTTACAACTAACGAAACATAATGAAATACTTGCCACATCCACATCTTCACAGGTGGTAAACGTTCCATCATTCGTCAGTCGTAAATAGGCATCGGACAATAGCAGGAACAGAGTTGTGTCTTATACTGTATGTTTTTCTTGTGTATTTCTTGTGTTAATTTATGCATTTATAATTCATAATACAATATGAACTGCTTAAGGACATTTAAATCCCTACTGACAAATCAGTGAACAGTGCAGTGTTTTTTTTATGTTGTACGTGTAGTACTGTAAGGGATTTTCATTTTGCGAACAAAATCAACTTGCGAACGGGCTCTTGGATCCAGTTATGTTCGTAAATTAAGGTATGTCTGTAAACTTTTTGATACATGTAATATAGGAACAAAAGAAAAGAGGTATCTGCGGTAGGTCAGTTGGCCCATGCTAGGTAGTTCCTGCAAGAGTGAGACTAGGCTACTATAGTCGTGTCACACGACTCTGACGTTGTCATTATCGTACCCTGGCAATCTACCATTCAAAAGTGCGTCCGATTTCGTATCATATTACACATGAATCATATTATTATACACGAATATATTATACACGAATATTATTATACACGAACGTATTATACATGAATCACATGCTTCTCATTTTATACACGAAATCAGATGCACTTTTGAATGGTAGATTGCCAGGACAGGATAATAATATCCTCAGAGTCGTGTGCCGCTATTATAGAATACAGCAAGGATAGTAAAGAAAAAGGCTGTCTGCAGCCCTCCAAACCCTCCAGTCGAAACTGGCAGAAAAGTCTGAGATGCAGCACCTCACAATGAAGAAAACTGGTGGAAATTTCAAAAGAAAGGAATACAGTGACTTTCGTGGACAATCCTTAAAAGAAAGAAAGAAAAAAAAAACAGTGCCCAGGATAAGTTTCATACCTCTTAACCCGCCACATGCCAGCTATTTTCAGCTCTATGGGTCACCCCAGTGCCGGCCATTTTTCGACCTTTTTTATTTTTTTGGCTAAAATGATAGATTTTGATGTGGAAACAATGAATTTTGCCGTTACAATGCTCACCAACGCTCGGAAATGGGTTTTATTGAGTCCGGCATACTCATATGCAGGTATAGCCGCTCTCTCATGCTCACTACGTACGTGAGAGAAAGCCGTTTTCTATGTAGGGTATACTCAGTTATTTATACTGGGATGATATAGCAATGTTCAGTACACTTTTCTGAGTACTTATTACTTCAGCATCTATCACAATTTGCGCGTCTTTCTCACTGTGAATGCATCATCTTACACTTACTTGAAGATAGGTACAACCTGACTTCATTATGTACAGTCCTGGCACTTACAAAAAGGTATTTACAACTTGACTTCCCTATATTGTGCTTACACTTACAAGAAAATATTTACAACTTACACTTACATGAAAATATTTACAAAATGCCTTCATTAATTACAGCAGTGGGTGAGCCACACAGCAGAGTGAGGCAGAGCGAGCGTGAGGGGGGGGAGGAGTGAGTGAGAATATGGCCTTGACAGCCTGAGGGTTGATAGAGGAGCAGTTACCTTACATACCTGCCAGTTTTTACCCACGAAGCTTGAAAGATGAGGTCACAGTGAAGTTTTTTATTTTAGACCATTTTAAAACAGCACTGGCACTGGCCTCGGAATTATGTCAGACCGTTTTAAAATGGCACTGGCATGCGGCAGGTTAAGTCATATGGCTATTCAACCTATTTCCGAAAATATTAATACAAGGAGCACTCACCACACAGTATTTGTTTTTATTTAATGGAACTGGGCCACTCTGGCACATTAAATACCAGGTAGCTGTTGTGTGAATTTCATTGGGCCTTAGTTATGAGGGACATATGACAATCTTTGGTTAGTAGTCATATTAATCCTTCAGTTTGACTGTTCTTGTCCATCAACTAAACTGAAGAGGGGGTTACAAATATATGTCCTGTGAGAACAGACTATACAGCCAATAAATACATTGACTATGGTCTGACAAATCTAAACTGGCAGCTAGGGTGGGGCGCGAGGCTCTGTACAGTGTTGCCACGTTTTCCATATGCGCGATTCCTCTCTCTCTCTCTCTCTCTGGGGGGAGATGTGCGTCATCCTGGGGAATTTTGTTTCTTCTATGAGTGACTGTTATAAACTTATGCTTTCATTTCTTTATTTTGTTTTTATTATATCTAATTATATTTAAGAATATTTATTACAGTTTTACATGTCGCCAGATGACCTCGCTTGTGCGGCGCCATGATTTGTTTTCATTCAATCACTCTCTCCCTCCTTTCTTCCCTCCCTTCCTCTCTCTCTCCCTCAGCTCGACAGTGCACTCAACACCGCCCCTGGCGTGCCTTCTCTCTCTCTCTCTCTCTCTCTCTCTCTCCTTGTGGGAGATGTGGGTCACCCTGGGGAATTTTGTTTCTTTTATGAGTGACTGTTATAAACTTATGCTTTCATTTCTGTATTTTGTTTTGTTATAGCTAATTATATTTAAAAATATTTATTACTGTTTTACATGTCGCCAGATGACCTCGCTGGCACAGCGCCATGATTTAGACTGGGTAGGTGTGAGTGTTGCCATTCATGAGGGTTTAATATATTTTATTTTTGTACTAAGAAATTGGCATAATTTTTTTATATTCCTGCACATTATCTTATAATCATAATTGTGACATTATTACCCACCTCAGAAATACGGTAAAAACCAATAAAAGTTACTACATTTTTTTTTTTTTTAGCAACTGTACAATATTTATGTACATTTTTGTATTGCTCTGTATAAATATTTTATGCATAATAAGTTTTCTGTTCTCTCATACAATACACATGTTAACATCGTATTCATATGTGTTTATCTTATTTGTGCTGCCATTTACATATATAACAGCCGTTTCACATCACGGGTTTGGGTACAGAGCTTTGCGCCCCACCCTAGCTGCCATAGATTTGTCAGACCATAGATCTTCTTTCATCCTCAAAAGCACATAGATAAGTCTGGATGTCTGGAGATCAGATTCTCATAAGATTAACTGTTTCAACCAAAACAGGGTAGATACTGATGAACTGTGAATGATTATAATATTTCATATACATTAGGGTGGCCAGATGTGCTGCTTTAGAGTTTCCTGTCGTCTGTCCAGTGCATTCACTACTTAGACACTCATTTGTCTTTCATTTAGACTCTTGGGTAGATAACACCCAGTTTTCGCCCTAGATGAACTTACGCATGACTGACTCAAGCACATGTCACAATGAATGCGTATTTCACTGGTTTGATAAATTTAAGCACTTGGTGAAGGAAGGACAGATGCAATGCATGTAGGCATCAATCTATGATAATTATACATTTCAGTTTTGATTTTGTTTACGAGGTTAGAACTCAGTTGAATCAGTTTAAAAACTGAACTATTCCAGTAACTGAAAATGTATTATTACTATTGTTAACCCCTTAAGCACAGGCATGTTTTTGCGCTCCTTGCGCGTCCCGCGAGGATATTCGTGCTCCGACTGACTTTTTAAAAATATTTGCCAAAAATCAGTTATTAGTCCTAGAATATTATAATTAAATATGCTTATGGCATATACCTTCAGCTTTCTCCTGGGATGTTTGTTGAGCCTTGATCGAGTACCATAGGACTTGTTGAGACTTCTGAAGTTGGGTAACGAATTCTCCACTTTACACTTCCCAACACCCCGTACTATGATTACCACAGGCTGATATTATCACAAGAAACACTATTCTATGATTTTCAAGTAGTTTGGAATCCATACACCAAAAAAAGAAAAACACTGTTAAAGCAATGAAAATTACGAGCACGTACTAGCTTCCCACTTGCGCTCGTTCCCCGCTGGTATTCTGTCATTTATTATTCATAAACACACTCACACTTTATATTCCTATTACTTTATTACACTTATATATATATATATATATATATATATATATATATATATATATGTACAGTATTTATCCATAACTTTCCTTCAGTAATAGTAGTTTATTTTCACGCCAGGCATTAACTTTTCATTCAGTAAACTAGCGTAGAGAGCAAAGCTTTGACTGTCATTACTCCAAGTATTTGTATTCATATTCTTATATTAGTAGTTATTTACATTTCTATTTTATTTACACTATGTTATACACTGTCACTTCCAGTAAATAAGGGCTCCTTTCCCTTGAAGCCAGGATGAACTTGGGACACTGAAGCACTCGTAGTTTATCACCATTTCCTCCACTGGCTCATCACACGATTCACCAGAAAGATTGTAGTCACTGTCCATCATTAACATAGATAAATTAACCAGTTCACGCTTCACAACAGAGTCATTTAGTCCTTTACCCCTTCCCACACGAGGTTAAGTAAGGGTAGAGGTCACAGGGCCCTCTAGAAGCGGCGGAAATGGAGGGGTGCGAGTGCCACATGCTTTCATCTCAAGAAACAACACTGAACTAAATGACAAGGCGGATACGGGGCCGCCAAGGATTGACAGCGTCAGCAAGGTGACAGCTGCTAATTTATATGTTGTGAAATGATTGGCAGGAAATTAGGTAGTTCCAGGTGAATGTAAATATCACTTAGGCTTCTCCCTTCCTTTCTTATATATATTTTTATTATGAGAATAGATTATACGGCATATTTCAAGGCGAAATTACCAGGGAAAATGAGTGAACAAGTGCACGTGGGGTGTTGCCAGGTGATATCTAGCCAACTCCAGGTGTATGGCACTATCAGTTACTTATTTTTTTTTTTTGTATATATTATTTGGTATAAGAATAGGGCATAGGGCTTATCTGGATGGATGAAATCAGTGGAAAATTCCAGGGAAGATTTGCTTAGTGCAGTGCTGCCGGGCAAGCGAGAGGAGAGGGTAATGGAGGGGAGGTAAGGAGGGGAGTCAAGAACAAGGAAAAATAGCTAAATTGTCAACAATGGATGGGAGTACAGATGACATTAGCAGTGCTGACTATTGTTGGACACTGGCAGTACTGATAGATGATACATGACACCACTTGAAAGCCCGGGAGAATTCAAAATAACACAGAATCGCAAAAGTGACACCACGCGGTATGATCCATTGCACCCGAGCGTCACGAAAGTGACGCCCCATGGTTAAGGGGTTAAGAAGCGAGATTCGCCAGTTAGGTATTGCTAGAGAATTCTCGACGTTTCCCGATATTTACTGTAGGTTTCGGTACAAATCAGAGTTGCCAGTTTGCCTGCTGTTTGTGAGCGTAGTTGTTTCATAAGTTATGCATTAATTTTTGTGCTCTTTCTCTATGATATTTTATATATGTGATTGTTGAATTGTGTAATTCATTTTATGTTTGTATGCTAAATAATTTACAGTGTTATGTAATGTAAGAAAAATCTGGCATGTTTTGATGTGTCCTAGTTGGTAACTGTTAGCTTTTGCCTTGTCGAGTTTGTACCAGCAGTTTCTCGAGTAATGTAAGGCTATATAAGGACGGGAAGGAGACTACAGGAAGTTTTAGTTGGTTTTCAGTTGAGTGAAGTTCAGTCGGTTTGAGTGTAGTGCAGAGCTGTTAGTGAAGTTTGTGAAGTGTTGCTGGCAAGCATTAAGTGTAATTACAGTTAGTGAAGATTATTTTCGGTACTTGTGAAAACAGTGAAGTGTTTATTGAAGTTTGTATATCATCAGAACTTGTAATAACAGTGAAGTGTTGTCAAGCATTAAGTGTAATAGCAGTTAGTAAAGTCCGTATAGCTCCAGTGCCTGTGAGAACAGTGAAGTGACGTTGGAAAGCATTCCACTTTAGACGATTCCGGTGCTGTTCCTCCATCACTTCCCCCCTCTGACCTCCTCATGGCTGATGTTAAAATTTCTTCAGCTGATGTATTTTCTGTTATCACTGGCCTCAGTACTAACAAGGCATATGGGCCTGATGGAGTCCCTCCTGTTGTTCTCAAGAACTGTGCTTCTGTGCTTACACCCTGCTTAGGCAAACTCTCTCGCCTTTGTCTGTCAACTTGTACCTTTCCTTCTTGCTGGAAGTTTGCTCTCATTCAGCCAGTCCCAAAGAAGCGTGACCACTCCCAACCCTCCAACTATAGTCCAGTTGCTTTAACATCCTGTATTTCAAAAGTTTTCGAGTCAATTCTCAATAGAAAAATTTTAAGGCATCTTTCCTATCATAATCTTCTTTCTGATTGTCAGTACGGGTTCCATCAGGGACACTCCATTGGCGATCTTCTCACCTACCTTTCAGACACCTGGTCATCCTCCTTTTGGGACTTCGGCGAAAGCTTTGCCATTGCACTTGACATCTCTAAGGCTTTCAATCGAGTCTGACATAAATCTTTAATTTCCAAATTGCCCTCTTACGGTTTCTATCCTTCTGTCTGTGCCTTCATCACTAGCTTTCTTTCTGGTCGTTCTATAGCCGCTGTTGTACACAGCCATCATTCTTCTCCTAGATCTATCAACAGTGGTGTTCCTCAGGGCTCTGTCCTATCACCAACTCTCCTCCTTTTATTCATCAATGACCTAAGCTGTACATCTAACTCTATCCACTCATACGCTGATGACTCCACCCTTCACCTTTCCATTCGGTTCCCGCAACGCCTATCTCATCAGTTGCATCAACAAACAAGGGATGAGGCTATGGCACACCTAATGTCTGACTTGGCTCATTTCTCTGACTGGGGTAAAAATAACCTGGTTGTTTTTAATGCATCTAAGACTCAGTTCTTACACCTATCAACCTGACGAAATCATCCACAGGTATACCCTAAAATGTTTAATAATATGCAGCTTAATCCTGCATCATCCTTGAACATGCTTGGGGTTTCATTTACTCGGGACTTATCTTGAGTAGATTATATTACATCTCTTGTAAAATCTGCTTCCAAGAGCTTAGGTGTGCTAAGCCGACTCCGTTCTTTCTTTACCGCTGCACAATTGTTGACTCTATACAGGGGTTTTATCCGTCCCTGTGTGGAGTACAACTCTCATGTGTGGGGAGGCTCCCCACATACTGTTCATCTCAATAGGGTGGAGTCAAAGGCTTTTCGTCTCATTAACTCTCCTCCTCTTACTGACTTCCTTCAACCTCTGTCTCTTCGCCGCACTATTGCATCTTTATCTCTTTTCTATTGCTACTTTAATGGTCACTGCTCCTCTGAACTGTCTGCATGCATTCCACCACCTCTACTACGGGCGCGTAGCACCCGTCTAGCAGCAAACTCTCATCCCTTTTTTGTCCAACTTTCTAGTGCAGGAGTTAACCGTTACTCCCAGTCCTTCATTTATGCAACAGGTCAACTCTGGAACTGTCTCCCTCTGTCTGTATTTCCTGCTGCCTATGATCTCCAGTCTTTCAAACCCAGTGTGTCCACGCATCTCGAAATGATCGGATCTTGAATTTGGCTCTCTATTGTATTTTGTGTTTCTCTTGGAGGGAACTGTTATTGCGGGCTAATGGCCTTTGGTTCCTTCTTTCTCGCAAAAAAAGTGGAATTACTGTATTTGGAAAATAAAGACAGTGAATTTTAAGAACCCAATGTTTATTTATAACGCCTCAGCTGATTTTGTGTACTGTACACCTAAAGGCTGACAATAGCAAGAACAGCTCATTGGACAACATCCTTCCTGTACTGAACTACTGCTGTTGGAGCCTGTGGCAGTGTGGGGTGAGGAAGTACCATTATTATTATTGTTGTTGTTGTTATTGTTATTATTATTATTATTATTATTATTATTATTAAATAGAATATATATTTTTAATAGAGATAATTTCTACAATACTACTAATTACTTACATTCAGAAATCAATGAACAACAGTCAGCTTGCTCTGAGCACTCGTATAGGATTGAGAATGACTAGGGATGTATACGACTGAGGTGGTTGTGACAAAGAGAGGAAAATCAAAATTAAGGTAGAGAGGTAAAGAAACATGTGAGGGAGGGTGGTAGTGTATCGCCGGAAATGAGGTCTTTGCTGGGTAATGACAGACACGGCAGGAGGTCCTGTTGTCAAGATTACTTCTCAGAATGCAGAGTTAGGCAAATGATTTGTATATAGGTTATGGTTTCACACTGGGTCCGGTGAGTTGTTGGACAGTGCCTCCCTTTTTGAGGTTTTGGAAGTGGCATCCCTAATTCGGCTGCAGTCGTGTTGATCCTATTATTGCACGAAGATTATTTAAGTCAGGCTTAGTTTATTCAAAGAGTACGTATTGTTGTGGTGTAGTTGATCATAATACTGCGTAGATGCTATTGCAGACGTGTTTGTCATAATATTGCATAGATTATTTCAGGTAAACTTGTATTAATCAAAGGATATGTGCTGTTGTGGTTTAGTTGATTACAATACTCGTATTGCATAGATATTATTACAGTTGTGCTGAAGTCAGAGATTTATTTCCGGTTCTGACCTCCTGGCTGACAGCACTGCATCCATCTGGTTAAGCCCCGTAGGAGACACGTTGTGTATACTTCTTTTACTCTCATTTGGCCTAAAATTGCCTTCTCACCTTCCTCAGTGTTGAGTTGAAAAAATAGGACTAGAATATGATGCTATACTCTTGACACTTTAACTTGGCCCCAAAATGTCATCTTTTCCTTTTTAATATTGTGTTGTAAAAATAAATCAACTCTAAATTATGACGCTTTGCTTTTCTTACTTTGGCATAGCCTAAAACTGCCATCTTTCCAACTTCAGTGCTGAATTATAACAATAGATTAACATTAGAATATGATGATGCACTCTTTAACTCTGATCTGGCCAGTATTGCAACCTTGAATGCTGATTTTAGCCAACAGATCAACATTGGTGCTGGGTGCTATAGTCGCGGTGCACGACTCTGACGTTGTCATTATCGTATCCTGGCAACCTACCATTCAAATGTGCGTCCTATTTCGTATCATTTTATACACGAATTATATTATTAAGCACGAATATATTATACACTAATATTATTAAACACGAACATATTATACACGAATCACATACGTCTCATATATACACGAAATCAGATGCACTTTTGAATGGTAGGTTGCCAGGGCAGGATAATAACAACCTCAGAGTCGCACGCCGGGACTATAGTATGAATAAGTTCGATGGATGGGACGCAGAGCCATAGTATTGTCTTATTCTGTCCTTAAGCCAGTAGTTTCCAACCTTTTCTAATTCTGGCCCCCCGCCCCTCACTGAATGACACGTTCCCTGCACCCCCCCTTTCATGAAATACTGTAGTTTACTGGCATAGTTGGCACATGTCAAGAAATATGGTAGATTCTTAATCTTTGAAATTATTTATATATTCAGATAACTAGATTTCTTGTTCATATCTGAAATATTTTCTCCAGATTTAGAAATTACTGAATTCCATCATAATTCATAGTTTTCAAGTATAATTACTCTATTTATCTAGCCTTCACGCCCCCCAGGCAGTCCCTTGTGGCCCACGAGGGGGGCGCGCACCACGGGTTGGTAACCACTGCCTTGAGCTATGTGAAATAAGCCGCAAAGGAATGAAGCTCTGGATCAAGTGAAAGTGAAATATCAACACTGTCCATAGGTGGAATTCAGGACATATTTGCCATTTGTTCCCTGTCGCCTTTATTTTTCCACTAACAAGAGACAAAGGAGCCTTCTACACTCTCCTTGTTCTTCCCGAAAAAAAATCATAGTTCAGTCTATTGAAACTACTACGTACCTATCTGTTGTCTTTCTACCTGCCAATCTAATAGCCAGAAACCTCAATCCCGGAGTGGTGGCCACAAACAGTCTTCAAATCACCCTGTTCTCTGCTCTCAGATTGCCCTTTTTCCAGTCCTATCTCTTTCACTCGCATACCTCTCCACTCTGTCCCTCATCTTCGGCCTCTTTCTTCCTTCTCCTCCACCTCACTCACATACACTATCCTAGTCAGCCTTTCACTTTACAGTTACTTCTCATAGTCAGACCATCTCAAGGTACAGACTTGAACAAAAGTTTGCCGACACTTCCCTACTGGGTGAGGCATTAGAAGGTATCATATAAACTCTTTATGTTCCGGCAGTATGAACCAGACAACAAAGAAGTGTGAGAAGAAGGGATGCCCTGTCATTTGGGGACGGATGAGGAATATGGAAGGCAGGGCACAGTACTGGTAGAGGATTGTCGGTGAACTTTTGCTCATGGCTGTACTCTCAGTGTTTTCCAGCACACCCATATCAACACCAGAATGCTCCCTAAGTTCCTAATTTTGTATGTCTGTCTGTCTCTCCACTTAACTTCACAAGTTCCTCTCAGGTAACACATTTTTACCCATATTACTTTCGATTTGAGTCCATCCAGCAGAGTCCAAGGTTCGTATTCTCGTCGGTGTAGCCGCAGGCGTGATCCCACCCCTGCCACCAATTATGTTCCCGGTTGGTCTGGAATACACTAAGTTTCCCAGCTGGTCACTTCCTGCAGCTAAGTCGCTGCCATGGCAGGTGGCGGGAATGTGGTGGTAATACTGTGAGTTAGAAGTGACGTAGCATGCAGGTGAACAGACACTGGAACAGATGTGTTTTTCTCTCTTTATTATGCCCAAGAAAGATACAACTGCGACAAGAGAGTGTGTCAGAGTAGTATGTCTCCTTCTTACAAGAGCTGAGGATAATCTGCTCCTTCTGCTTTGCCCCGTGCTTGGAGCAGGCTTAGGTCAACTCATTTAGAGATGCCACATCTCTCAGAGACGAGAAATATACATGGATAGGCAAGTATTACAACCCTACCATGTACTATTGCGGCCAGGAGTTCTTAGCCACCCTCGTCCAGCCAACCCGTGTATTTGGCAGCGTCGCATCCACTAGCACAGAAGTTGCCTTAGATGCATTTCTGTTGAAAAATATTCCTTCAGCTTTGGGCTTGTACTAATGGATAAAGCAATAGTAATATTTACTCTGAAGGTTTGACTCTGATAACACGAATATATCATACTGATTATTTAATAACTTGTTTCTCGTATAGAGCCAAGCAAGTGATAAATATGTATATTTGGTTCCACTCCACGACTTCCTGTAGGTTTGAAGCAGCGAACACAGAGTGAACAAGTTCGAAGCATTCATTTGCTAACAGGAGAGAGAGAGAGAGAGAGAGAGAGAGAGAGAGAGAGAGAGAGAGAGAGAGAGAGAGAGAGAGAGAGAGAGCGTGTATGGTGGGCGCCTGTGAATTTTGGAATAATGAAGTGGAGGCAGACTGGCACAGGGAAATGCTAGGGATGAGAAACCATGGATTCCTGTGATCCACTGAAAACAGGCCACAGTGTGAATATTTCTGAAGTCACTAGAACTTGCCTTGCTTTTTGATATTTTTTTTTCTTTTTTAGGATTTCTTTCGTTGAAATAATGAATTAGGAGATAAATGCTGTTGATTTAACAAAAAGCTGTGCTTAAGAAAGTAATTTGCCTTTCTGTTCAGAGAGAGATATCCAGTTAATGAGAAAAATACTCATGAGTTTGCCAAAAATCTCCAGGTGTCAACCACCAGAGAGAGGAAAAAAAATGCGAACATAAGACATTTAACAGAAGTTACGCGGCCTGCCAAATTAATTGACAATGTCAACTGACGTTGCCCAGAATAAAACTAATTTTTCATTTTGTCCGACGAGACGTTATCTTGGGATAAATAAATTCCTTCGTCATCAGCCAAAGAATGAATTCCCTGTTTAGCTCGAGCACCTTATTTACTCATATCGCATAAAATCATGTGTATGTAGCCGGAATGAAGCCCCTTATCTACGGCCTGGCAAACTCCCTGTAAAGAGTACCCGGTACTATTTTCTACCAACAGACTGAGTTACGCGGTGAGACTCATCTTTCGTGTAAGAAATCCACCCAGCCCCTGTGTGTGTGTGTGTGTGTGTGTGTGTGTGTGTGTGTGTGTGTGTGTGTGTGTGTGTGTGTGTGTGTGTGTGTGTGTGTGTGTGTGTGTGTGTGTGTGTGTGTGTGTGTGTGTGTGTGTGTGTGTGTGTGTGTGTGTGTGTGTGTGTGTGTGTGTGTGTGTGTGTGTGTGTGTGTGTGTGTGTGTGTGTGTGTGTGTGTGTGTGTGTGTGTGTGTGTGTGTGTGTGTGTGTGTGTGTGTGTGTGTGTGTGTGTGTGTGTGTGTGTGTGTGTGTGTGTGTGTGTGTGTGTGTGTGTGTGTGTGTGTGTGTGTGTGTGTGTGTGTGTGTGTGTGTGTGTGTGTGTGTGTGTGTGTGTGTGTGTGTGTGTGTGTGTGTGTGTGTGTGTGTGTGTGTGTGTGTGTGTGTGTGTGTGTGTGTGTGTGTGTGTGTGTGTGTGTGTGTGTGTGTGTGTGTGTGTGTGTGTGTGTGTGTGTGTGTGTGTGTGTGTGTGTGTGTGTGTGTGTGTGTGTGTGTGTGTGTGTGTGTGTGTGTGTGTGTGTGTGTGTTTAATTGAGAGTCATCTGACCTGTGGAGCATGGTATGCGGGTTGGTAGGTTGGTGACTGGGTGGGTGGATTGGTTAGTGTAGGCTGTTGGTTTCACAGGCGGGTTAGGTGGAGTGGGTGGGCGAGAGGGAGGGAAAGGGTTGTTGGGCTGGTTAAGTGGGGTGGAGTGGGGTTCGCGCATTGTTTAAGTGGGGTGGGTGCACAGGGGATATTATTCAGGATTCATGCTGAAGTAGGTATATATATCCAGTGAGTTACAACAGGTCCATCATGCAATACGTCTGTTGGTTAAGAGGTCTGTGTTTCAACTGCACGCATCAGTGGGAGATATAACCACGTCGGATAACAGGTTTATGGGGAAAATAGGTTCATTGTGAAAAATACATCCATGGGTATACGACCATGTAGGAAACCTGCATTCATGGAGAGATTCAAGGTCGACGAAAAAATTGGTCCGTGGGGAGAAAATACACCAATGGAGAAAATTAGTTCGTGGGAAAATAGGTTACGTAGAAAAGTAGGCGTCTTTGAAAAAAAAAAAAAGTCATTAAGGAAAATAGGTCCACAGGGGATTGTGCTCCGAGTGGTGAAAATGTCCATTGATAAAAATATTCACAGGGTGAAAATAGGTCCATAGGGGCATACGCGTACTGTAAACATACATGGAAATATTTAAAATAAATGGGGCTTAAAATATCCAACTTTTAACAGCGATCGTTGCCTGGATTTAGGCTTACCACTGCACACCTTGCACCAAACAACCATTAGCCAGACCCTATTACCACTTTGTAATCCAGTTATTATACTTCATAATTTACCTTCATTTAGGCATAGAGAGCCAACCGAAACGAAAGGAAAAATCTCTGTTTAAGTGTGTTGAGCACCTCATTTCTCCACTTCATTCCTCTAAAATTCACGGGCACCCGCTACTCTCTCTCTCTCTCTCTCTCTCTCTCTCTCTCTCTCTCTCTCTCTCTCTCTCTCTCTCTCTCTCTCTCTCCCTCCTGGTAACAAATGAATGCTTCGAACTTGTTCACTCTGTGTTTGCAGGTTCAAACCTACAGGAAGTCGTGAGGTGGAACCAAATATACATTTATGTCACTTGCTTGGCTCTATACGAGAAACAAGTTATTAAATAATCAGTATGATATATTCGTGTTATCAGAGTCAAACCTTCAGAGTAAATAATACCATTGCTTTATCCATTAGTACAAGCCCAAAGCTGAAGGAATATTTTTCGACAGAAATGCATCGAAGGCAACTTCTGTGCTAGTGAATGCGACGCTGCCACATACACGGGTTGGCTGGACGAGGGTGGCTAAGAGCTCCTGGCCGCAACAGTACATGGTAGGGTTGTAATACATGCCTATCCATGTATATTTCTCGTCTCTGAGAGATGTGGCATCTCTAAATGAGTTGACCTAAGCCAGCTCCAAGCACGGGGCAAAGCAGAAGGAGCAGATTATACTCAGCTCTTGTAAGAAGGAGACATACTACTCTGACAGACTCTCTTGTCGCAGTTGTATCTTTCTGTGGCATAATAAAGAGAGAAAAACACATCCACATACACGTGTAGGCTGGACGAGGGTGGCTAAGGACTCCTGGCCGCGATATACATCACACATCTCAATGAAGTAGTATTAACTACAGGAGGTATATTAGTATAATTATGTTTCCCCAGAACTTAAACATAAGCATATTTTATATTCTTCTGTCACCTTCTTTCACCCTCTCTGTTTACGTCCAAAAAATGCTGGCTTTGCACTTCTGGGCTCTGAATCCCGAGCCACACTTACAGTGTAGTTGTGTTTGGTTGTGTATCTTCACACTATATTACACACTCTTTAATTAAGAATAAACATCTCCGAATCTAATATGTAAAAATAGTGTGAGACTTCAACTCATCATGGAAACTATGTCCGGCACCAGAACATCGGTGAAGGAATGTGTCTAGCATCTATTTCTTATTTTTCTCTTAATAATTGGTCTTAGGGAGCTTCCTTGACCGACAAGAATGCGAACCCAGGCTTCATTTCCATACGTTAGAGTGCGGATCAAAATACGCTTATTCAACGACTTTTGTACTTCCATGATCACGTCCCTATTCCTGATCACTGCTCTCAGTGTTACCCACGACATTTTTTTCCCCTATTGTACCCCTTCTTGCATTTTATCTTCTAAGTTTCCGTCCTCGCTCGTCAAACTGCCTAAAAATCTGAAGGCATTCATATTCTCTTTTTAATGTTCCTGACCATTTCTTCTCATTATGTTCTTTTTTATTTAATATTATTTTTTTTTTCAGTTGCTAGTGAGTCATAGAAGCCTGAGAGAGTTATCGAGGAGGGGAGTCATAGGGTTGTGAGGGTGTTCACTGACCAGCTGAGAATGAGTCAGAGGAGACATAGTGAGTTAACTGACCTGCCTGAAGAGAAAACGAGCCTGAGAGTGTTTATACTGCGATCATTAATATTGTCACTACTATCTCTGTCATAATGCAAACAATCCATGTATTTTATTACAGGTGAGAGTGAGTCATAGTAGACTAAGAGTTAATGAGACTGAGTCGTAGGAGCTTGGGAGTCAATAAATGAATCTTAGGAGCCTGAAAGAGTTAATGAGAGCGATTTCGTTCACAGACAAGCACACCCATCCAGAGTTGACCTTTCCCTGTAGCTTTGATGTTATCTAAAACCGATTCCCATCGTTCTTGATAGATCCTTTACCCTTTCATCAAGGTTGGTTAAAATCAGTTTAAACTGCATTGATCTTGCACTGTGACCTTCATCTCTGGCCTATTCTCAGAAACAATTAGAGTACTCTGTGCATATCCTTAAACCCTTCCACCATGATTGGCTTAAATCGGATCATAAATTTTATTTTGTTAACACCCACACATATTTGGGTTGAACTTTGACCTTTCCCTGTGACTTTGACTTTTGACTAATTATTCTAAATTGCTTCATTCTTACAGTACCGTCAACAGTTTGGCTTAAACTGGATTAAAACTATTTAAGTTGATTTTGCTTGGTCAACCTGTTATTCTTAAGTAACATTAGGTTTCCTTTTTTGCTGTCTCTCAACCCATCCACCAAGTTTGAATAGAACTGGATAAAACTACTCGGGTTCATTTGTTCACACACACACACACACACACACACACACACACACACACACACACACACACACACACACACACACACACACATACACATGGCTAAAAACATAATACCTGTTCTCTGTTTGCGAGCTCAGATATAATAATATACATGCAGTTGGTGATGACTGTAAGACCGAGTCAATACTCCAGGGGCTTGAATGATCTGTAAATGTTTTTGATATTTCGTTGGCATGCTGATAATATTGTTCCAGTTTATTTGTTTATTTCATTGTAAGTCAGTGCTAGATATGGACATTTTCAATTTGCACCGCGCCATAATATCTGCTTGTGGGAGTGAACCTAAAATATGTTCTCAGGGGGATGGAGGCATCCTTATCGAGGTGTCCTCCCCGGAAGAGAGCTCAAAATTAGTGGGTTTAACTTCAGTCTCTGGTGCAGGTGTTTCCTGCATACCACATACTACTTTTTACCAGTGCAAGGGAGTTATTTTTTCTCATGACCTCCTCCGATACTCAGAGGCAAGATTGTTAGAGGAACTGAAGTTTTCTGGCTTGGTGAAAGTAGAGAGCCTTCGAAAGAAAATCGAAGGTATTTTGACTCCGACACCGACATTGTTCCTGACATTTGATAGGTTAACATTGCCTACAGCTGTGAAACTGGCCTGGTTTTCTCTTCCTGTGAAACACTATGTTCCAACCCCAAAGAGGTGTTTCCACTGTCAGGGGTATGGGCATGTTAGCCACTTTTGCCATCGTGCACAAGCTGCCCTTCCTGGTGTCTGCGTCTCATGGCGGACAAAGTCATGCCAGTGACTGCCCAGGAACCCTTAAATGCTATCACTGTGGAGGTCCTCATGCCGTGTCTTCTAAGAGCTGTCCACGATACTGCCTGGAAAGGGAGATTTTGTCCATACGTACACGAGAGAGGGTTTCATTTCCTGAAGCAAAGAGGATAGTCCAGACACACTTTTTTTCAGCCGGAAGTTACTTATGCTTCTGTCCTTTCTAAAACACCATTACGTCGCCCTGTATCTCAGAGGCAGCTTCGACCCATTCCAGTACCCACTCCTTCAGCTCGTGATACACAGAATGCTGTCCCCAGTGTTGGTACTGCTGGTAAGAATGATGTTTGCCCGACCGCTACTCTGACTGTTTCTGCCCCCACTTCGGTGGCTGACTACTTGTACACTTCTGTGGTGGAGGCAGACATCCACGTCGACTGGACTCCTTCTCCCGTCGTAGCCAGTATGCCCGAGGCTACATCGGTATCTGGCAAACGTCACCGTTGTTCGTCAGAGTCCTCTGAATCTGACGACCGGCCACCTAAGGTCTCTGTTGTTGACCCTTCTGTCAACACCTCTGCTGTTCCCTCTGTCCAGCAAGCTGAGGGATCTAACCAGGAGATAGCTGAGGCTGATGGTTCAACTCTGGTCCGGTCCCCACCTGGGGATGTTGGATAGCTCGTTGGTGCTTCAGATCTGAAGCATAGGACGGCCTCAAATGTAGATCTGTGGATTCTATTTCCACTTCTAGGGATTCTGGTGAGAGAACAGGCCGTCCTACATCTCTTAAGGCGGCCCCCAAGCCGCCTTCCAAACAAACTGATATACCCACTGGAAGAAAGAGTGTTGTAAAACTTACTTCCTCATCCTCACGTTTGTCTTCAGATGTTCGACAGAGGGTGAGGGTTTCTGGTGCTGGGCAGGCTCCTCCAAAGGGCTCTCATAAGCATCAATCCAAACCCGCTGGGGGGGCAAGGTTGTCTCGCCCCTCATCCTGATCCTTCCTTCACAATGGGTACTATGGCATTCTCAGCCAGTATACTACAAAGGAATTGTTGAGGGCTGCGCAGTAATTGGGAGGAGCTGCGGACCCTCCTAACTTGTTCCCCTACGTGTGTCTGTCTCCAGCAAACTCTTGTAGGGTTTGCCACTCCCCATGCACCACCTGGGTACAATGCCTTGTATTCAACGCCAACCCAGGGTCCTGTAGGGGGTAGTGCTGTTTTGGTAAGAGCTGACATCCCTCATCGGCCAGTCTGCCTCCAGTCTGACCTCCAGTGTGTTGCTGTGCGGTTGTATGCCCACTGCTGGTATACAGTTTGTTCCATCTATTTACCGCCCAACACAACAGTCAGTAGGATGGAACCTGAGAACCTTCTAGGCCAGTTACCTAAGCCCTTTCTTCTCTTGGGGGACATCAATGATCGCCACCCTTTGTGGGGTGACTGTCTTGTTAACCAACGTTGGAGTATGCTGGCATCCTTACTGGAGGATGAGGATCTTGCTCTATTCAATACTGGGGCCTTTACACATTTTCACCCCAAAACAGGTTCATTTACAGCAATTGACATCTCTATCTGCTCTCCTGACTGTCTCCTGGACTTTACCTGGGAGGTTATGGAAAATTTCCATGGGAGTGATCACTTTCCCATCCTCCTTACTGCAGCAATATCTAGTCCCTGTTCCCATCTACCAAGGTGGAGATTGGATAAGGCAAACTGGTCTCTTTCTTCTTCTCTGATTTCTGTTAATGCCTCAGTTGAAGACTTTCTGCATATTGATGAGGCTATTTCGTTCTTTACCTCCATTCTACATTCTGCTGCCCTTCATGCTGTTCCTAAAACCTCTGCCACATACCGCTATCTGCCTGTCCCATGGTGGAATGAGGATTGCAGAGTTGCTGTACGTGCTAAGAAGTTAGCTTTCTCCCGTTATCGTAGACACAGGACAGAGCATAATCATGTTGAGTTCAGAAGGGCGTGGCCTAAGGCTCGTTGGGTACTAAAACAACCTAGGCGGGACTTTTGGAAGGCTTATGTGTCATCTGTAAACTCAAAGACGCCAGTGTGTCAAGTGTGGAAGAGGGTGCGGAAGATTTCAGGAAAATTCACTCAAAACAGGTCCCCTGTGCTGATGTCTAACGGTGAGCCTATTGGTGATCCTGCAGCTGTGGCTGATATTTTTGCGTCTGCCTTTGCAGCGGTCAGTCATAGAGATACTAGCTCACCAATTTTCGCCAGACAACGGGAGATAGAGGAGACAAGGGTGCTGGACTTCCGTTCAGGAAATGTGGAGTCCTATAACCTCCCTTTCTCCCATTGTGAACTCCAATCTGCCCTTTCCCTCTGCCATGACACCTTACCAGGGACGGATGATTTTCCCTACACAATGCTTCGACACCTGGGTAATGATGCATTGTCCTTTCTTCTCAGCCTCTTTAATAGAATCTGGAAGGAATCTACTCTTCCTTCCTCTTGGCGTGAGGCTATTGTCCTGCCATTCCAGAAACCGGGGAAGGCAGGTTACAGTCCCCTGGGGTATCGGCCAATCGCCTTAACATCTTGGCTGTATAAATTATTTGAGAAAATGGTCAACTCATGCCTAATGTCACCCTGTCTCCTTCATACCATCAGGAGGAAGGGGTGCCTCAAGGAAGTGTCCTCAGTGTGACCCTTTTCGTTCTAGCTTTGGATGGTATTGTGTTCTCATTTCCAGAAGGGGTGTCAACCTCACTGTATGTTGATCATTTGGCTCTTTGGTATGCTGCTTCCCGAATGTCTGGCTGAACGCCGCATGCAGCTCACTCTGCACAGGGTCTCTCGGTGGGCCACCATGCACGGGTTCCGTTTCTCCCCGACGAAGACGGTGGCCTTGCATTTCTGCAGTTTGAGAAGTGTACACCCAGACCCAGACCTCCAGATATATGGCCACAGGGTGCAATGTGTGGATGAGGCAAGGTTTCTTGGTCTTGTTTTTGACAGGAGACTGACGTGGACACCACATATCCGTTCTTTACGACTATCGTGCCTCCATGCCCTGTCTCTCCTATGGACTCTATCTCGCTTGTCTTGGGGCGCTGACAGAACCATCCTGCTCCTCCTTTACCGTGCCTTAGTAAGGAGCAAATTGGACTATGGGTGTGTGGTATACTCTTCTGCCACTGAGGCAAGGCTGCAGCCACTCAATTCGGTCCATCATGCTGGGATTCATTTGTCAACCGGGGCTTTCCGATCTTCTCCGACTGAAAGTCTATTGGTTGATGCAAACGAACCACCACTGGATCTCTGCTGGCAGTCCTTAATGGTGCAGTGTTGGCATCGTCTTCACCGTCTTCCAGCCTCACTGAGTTGTAAGGCTATCTCCGAGGTCGGTCATCACCCCTTTTATAACACTCACCCTCACTATCCACACCCGTTTGGGTACAGAATGAGGGTTGCCATGGGGGAGATGGGTGTTCAGTCCTACCATGAGTGGCTCCCTAGCTTCTCCCAAAGGTACAACCATGTGATTACTTTCTGGAAAGGAAAGCCTCCCTTTTCTCACAGGCAGCTTTGTCCTATTTTTTAGAACACGCTAGTGCTCATAATGATTCGATCCCTGTATATACTTATGGCTCTAAATCCCGTGTGGGGACAGGTTTTGGTGTAATTTTTCGTGATTTTAGCCGTGGTGGAGTCTCCTCCTTCTGCATCAGTTTTTACTGCTGAAATTACTGCCATATTAGTTGCAGTTGAATTGATTTTTAGTTTTCCTCCAGCTTCTTTTACCATTTTTAGTGACTCAGCCAGTGCATTACAAGCTTTGTCATGTGGCTTTCCATCACATCCCCTAGTCCTGACTGTCTTGGAGTGGCTCTACTTGTTAGGGAGGCGAGGATACTCTGTACAACTGTGTTGGGTCCCTGCACATGTGGGGGTCATGGGCAATGAGCGTGCTGACTCTTTGGCTAGAGCTGCTGCCTCTCGCCCTTCCTCTCCTCATTACTGTGTCCCATCCGAGGATTTATGTACAACCACTGTGGAGGCTGTCCAACTCTGTTGGCAGAGAAGGTGGGATGCAGTAGGGGCGAACAAACTCTGCAGCATTCGTCGGAACCTGGGCGATGGGGTGTGTGTGGGACTATCCCGACAGTGGGAAACAGCTTTGGCCCATCTCTGGATTGGCCACACCAGGCTATCTCATGGTTTTTTAATGGAGAGGGCGCCCCCTCCCTATGGTGATGACTATCTGGTTCCTTTGACTGTGCGGCATCTTCTTGTGGAATGCCCCAGTCTTGGGGACCTTCGTCGGCAGTACTTTTCCAGGTGCCGAGCCAGCAACGGATTGTACCTTCTCTCCTCGGTGCTTGGGGATGAGGCTTGTGCTATGAGGGGAGGCACCTTATCCTTTGTATTGAGTTCTGGCCTTCTCCACAAGCTGTAGGACTTTACCATATTTTAGTTTGTGTTTTCTAATGTTTTAGTTTAACCTCAATTTTTCCACCAAATTTAAGTTATGGTAGTTTCTTTTATATTGTCGGTTTGTTTTATGCATCGCTTCTCTCTTTGCTTTTTATGGTTTTCATATAATTTAACTTTCTTTTAATGTTTGTGTTCGGCGACATTTGACCTCTGCTGTTGCGCCGCCATGTAATTTTTTCATTTATTAACACTGCTAGATGGAGAGGTATCCCCTCCTCCTCCCTTCTTCATAGTCCCACACTCCCACCCTACCCTCTCACTTTTCTCTCCGACCCCATAACCCCACCCGGTACCCTCCATACTCTCGCTCACATGCAGCTAGGGATTTCTGCACTTCAAGCACCTCTCTAATTACGTGTAGTCCGAACAACAAATAAAGGAATAGGACAATATATATGTCATAAACCAAGTTAGGAATAGGTTTACTACACTGAGTGTGTGTGTGTGTGTGTGTGTGTGTGTGTGTGTGTGTGTGTGTTGTGAGAGAGAGAGAGAGAGAGAGAAAGAGAGAGAGAGAGAAATTTGCTGTGATTGAATGTTGTGGTAGTAGACACCTCGTTTACACACACACACACACACACACACACATAGAAAAAGAGAAGTTACAAGGAAAAGTTAGGATGTCAATGACTATGCAGCCCATACCGCGGAGATACGTCTTGTTTGCCTGGGAATGAATATCCAGTTCACATTTATTCTAGAGTAAGCTCCTGGCGATTAATCCCTTTAACTTCTCTACTGTAGTGTTAACAACGTCCATGTTGAGTCAGTTCCATGTGGAGCAGATCTTGCACGTGAAAAAGTGTTCACGTAATTCTGTTGGTATATATTTTTTTTCATTGACACCTTCCAACCATGGTTCTGTGCCGAGTCAGCGTTAAGAGTAAGCAACTTTCTATGTAATGATCGTGAAACCCATTCAGATTTTAAACACTTTAATGAGCTGACCTCGTAGTCTACGAGTTTCTACAAAAAAAGTCCCACAGCTCCCGGGCGAACCTGATACCTTATTCTCCTGAACTCTTGTTAAATCAACGTACAGTATGTCTTTTTCCAGCAACCAAAATTCCACAGCAACTCAGGAAGTGGCCGTATTAAGGAGATATAGATTGTCAAAACAATCTCTTTATTCCTAGAGAGAGAGAGAGAGAGAGAGAGAGAGAGACACGGAATGGTAAGAACAATCAGGAGAAATGCTTATTAAAAAAAAAATGAGTGAGAGAGAGAGAGAGAGAGAGAGAGAATGTCTCTCATTCCAGTATATTTTTCACTGTTTAGCTACCATCATGAAGAAATCATATATCAGAGTGAAATTGCGATAACATGACGCTCGCTCGCTCGTCACGCTCTCACAAAGCTCACTTTACTGGTTATTATTCTTATGAGATAACCAAAATGCCTGCCCTTCTCAAATAAACGGGCGGAGTTGCCCTCTCAACACACACGATGAGAGAGACAAGGAGACGCAGTATTTCAATTTCCCTGCATATCAGAAGTGCCTGAGGAAACCCAATAGATGAAAGATAAGGTTGGTGGGAAGGGGACATGCGTGGTGAAGGACAGTAAAAACACTGATATTGTACATCGTAAAAATTTCGTAAGCCGTGTTTTGGCTGTTACTGTGGCATATTTATGATATATTTCATATGCATTTAATCAGCAACGCCTGGCGGTCTAGTGGGTTTAGGGGCTCCAACTGTATGGGGCCTGTATGGGATTCAATCCTAGGGTTAATTGGGGATTAATGCTTACAAAATGCTATTCAGGGACGTGTAGGTTCGCTACCTTCACCAAAATTGCCACACTGATAAGCCTAGCCAAGGGTCCCTACACTCCTGATCTTGCTAAAATTACACACACACACACACACACACACACACACACACACACACACACACACACACACACACACACGCCCCGCCAGGATAATAAACTTTGAGAGTGTTCACCCGGCCACGTACTGCATTGGCGGACACAAGTGGTGCTGTGGTTGAACCATTGTCGCTTACTATAAAGTATGCTTGTACCCAGTCGGCTTGCGCAGGCCGATTACACTTGGTTCACAGACTTCACACACATCCAAAGCCACTCCAACACTACAATTACACTTACAAGCACTTCTCACCCTACATACTGTACAATCTCTACTAGACAGCCTAAGATACTTTGTAATGATACATTGGCTGTATCGTCCCGACTTCGGTCGGGATAGGCCGGTCCTGCAGTGGATACTCACATGTCTGATTATATATATATATATATATATATATATATATATATATATATATATATATATATATATATATATATATATATATATATATAGTGGTAACTATAGTGTTTTCTCAGATCTCTCACCCAAGCCTGTATTTCCCCAGCAGGAACTGGAGTTTCCAGGCCAAAGGTACTTAGTCCAGATATCTGAGACGAAAAATGACCAGTCGGCCTTCCTTGTTCGTTATTATGGGAGCAATAAACCCCAGTCACCCCTCGTAGCTTGCATAGTATAGCCTGGGAAGTAGGGAAAAAAAAAACGACTCTTTCATTCTAACTTGCCTAAATTTGGCATCTCTCTATTTTGTAGGCTGAGCTGTAAGAAGAGCTTAACACTCTTATTTAATGCTAGTCGTGAAGACGCGCAATTCAAAGGCTGTAGGACCGTAGTACCGCTTTTTTCTGCCACTGAACTAAGTAATATAAGCTCCTAAAGGACGAAAATCTGGCCAAGTGAAGGTGAAAAAGAGTATAGTCTGTTACACTGAAGGCGTCAGTGGAGACGCTCCAACATAAGGTGAATGTCACCGTCTGGTGGCAGCAGGAACTAAAGATATTACACACTCATGGTTAACCCCTTCAATACGGTGACTTTTATTTTTTAGGTCATTATTACTATTTCCAGATGACTTACTCGGCTTAGGAAAGATTTTTTTTTTTTTTTTTTTTCTGTAAGGGTTCGGTCTCTTCCACACATGCCCTCGAACATATATTGGCAACACAGCTTTGGGAACATGTATGCAGCAGTATCTGGACAGCTGTATGCAAGCATGTTTCAGTGCAGCTTCGAACACTGGCAACAGAGGCGATGGGATAACTGTGTTCATACCAGGTAGCTGAGACTTCATCATGATGTTGCCAACATGATCTGGACGCTGCTGTTCCCAACATGCTGCAAGCATGTTGGTTACTGTGTTGCTTACATGCTGCCAGCGCTTGTTCAAGCACACGTGTGGACGCGACCTTAGATGCAGACTTTATTAGCCTCTTCACTACTGGTCGTCGCTGAGCAAAACTGATTAAAATAGTAGCAGACCTCTTCTGTCTTTATTTCCTTCATTCTTTCCTTTTCCTTCTGCCTACGGGTGATTTTACACTTCCTCTTCTGTCTTTCATTCCTTTATCTTTCCTCCTTTTTCTGCCTATGGGTGACTGTACACTGAGTGACAAGCCAAATGGTTTCTTGTACACCAGGAAACCATTTACTGCGCTTGGTGGTAGCCATATAACCAAAATATGACGCCATGTGGTTTATTGGGGAATTAAGGCTCTCCAGTCGGATTGGGCCGGTGCAGGTTTATATCCAAAGGATGGTTTGGGTTTAGTGCTCACGTAATGCCAATCTGTGATGAGGGAGGCTGGTCACTCTCATCTTACTGTAAATATCAGGACCGACTTGCCTAGCCCCGGGCTCCTACGCTCCTCATGGGGCAACACAGGATTAGATGATGGATGGATGGATGGAGTAATAATTATAGTAGTAGTGATGGTGGTGATGATGGTGGTGGTGGTAGCAGTCCCAGGTTCATATGAATTGTAACCCAATGAACTACAGGCTTAAAATGTCCGTCTGCAGTCCACACTTCTCCTTTTGGCGGATAATCATCTGGCTGAAAGGGTAAATGAAGACTGCCTAACCCCTTCACTGGAAACGTCTCGACCCCAAGGTGAATATTTTTATCTGGAGACAGACAAAGTGCTACAACAAAACATTTACACATGATATGTAAAAAGGAATCCTCATTTCGGACAGCGCACTTGCGTCGTGCTGGCATAACCATCAGTGGGCTAAACCGTCAGGAGACTAGCAGCTGAAATGGTTTAACTGAACGATGTTCGATGCATGTCTGTGTATCGGGGAGGGGGGTAGAATAAAGCCCTTGTCACACATACGCCACTCAAGGGCTGACTGCGGCGAGACTCCAAGTCATGTCCTAGTTGGCTCCCACGCCTCCCGACTGGCCCCGAATCTGCTCTGCTCATGACTGCCTAACGACCGCGTCAGGATTGCCTCACAACCGGTCGTGACGTCCTCTAGAACGCGAAAAGATCACGAGGCGACTGTGAGGAGACACTGCTACGAGTCTTCAAATTTGAAATTTAACGAATTTTTGTCAGCCACGACCGTGACACAACCGCCCACGAACACAAGACGACTGCGTTTGGGGAATGCACCCTGACCCCCCCACAACATTCTCACGTCCCCCCCACGACCGACCCATGGGGTGGGGCATCACACCTAGACCACCCATGACACCCAGTGAGGGACGGGGCATCACACCTGGACCACCATTGACACCCAGCGTGGGGCGGGGCATCACACCTGAACCACCAATGACACCCAGCACATCATCATGGACCTCTCCTGTGTCTAGTCAGTTGTTGGGGGATATGCAGTCATAACGTTTTTTTTTTTTTGTCGGCAACAGAATCACGACACACAACGACCGCATCACAATGCGTCCAATTGAGCTAAGACTGCTTCATGACCGACATACGACACTCCCAACTGCGACACAAGTGTGACACGACTTTTGGCAAGTCGTGAGGCGGCCACGATTTTTTAATGTGCTTACTAAAAAATCGTGAGGCCCAACGAGTTGTCCCAGAGGCTCACGAGTCCCCTAAAGAATCCGGGCTTTGTCAGTGAATCAAGGGACGATCGATGAAACAATGCGTTATGACCATGAGTCGCCCCTCGGTCGGCCCTTGAGTCGTTTGTTTGTGACAAGGGCTTAACAAACAGAAGAATGAAAAGCAAACAATAAAGCCCATAAGGTGTGAGGACCCAGGGCTTGGCTACCGTAATCCAGTATATTAAAGGGTGCTGTTGATGACCAGCCTACTTCCTATATGGCCTTAAATGATCAATAAGCATCCAGTCAACTCAGGGGTATCAATCTTACACAAGATTGTAGTTCAGACTAGGATGCTGAAAATCAATTTCCCGGGATTACCTGACAATATATATATATATATATATATATACTGTGTATATATATATATATATATATATATATATATATATACTGTGTATATATATATATATATATATATATATATATATATATATATATATGCAGAGACTTCACCGTGAAGATATGTATGCAAACTAACCACAGGAGAAATGAAAGGAGCGACAGTGAGTACTTTCGTATATCTTTTCCAGATTGTCCTATGTAAAATTTGTAACAAATTTTACATAGGACAATCTGGAAAAGATTTGGAAACTAGAATCTCACAACATAAATACAGTGTAAGGACAGCCCAGCAGAGTAGTGGTTTATTTCAGCACAAAGCATCCAATGATCACCATATTGACTGGACAGGCTCCAAGTTTCTAGCAAGATCAAAAAGGTTAGTTGAAAGAAATGTAATAGAATCTTGTCTAATTTCTGGCACATATGAAAAGAATGTAAACATGAGCTATGGTCATTTTAAGTGATAAATTGTTAATTGAATTAATTTTGAAGCAGTATCCCCCAGACTAACACGTGATTGTTCCCTGTCATCTCCTGGTGGTGTAGTCACACCTGTGTGGGACACACCAAGCATTAATCCTCTAGGTCTAAAGTTAAGCAGCAGTATTTATCCCCTCCTCCCTCCCACTCCCCTTTCCTCCCCTCCTACTCCCTCCTCCTTTGTCACGTGCATTTTTAGATTCAGGTCATCCTTTGTTGTGTTCCACTCCCTGCTGCAGGTGACCATAAGTTAAGCCCCAGGTAAACGTTCAGGTCATCCATTGTTCTGTGTGCCACTACCTGCTACGGGTGTGCATAAAAGACCTCTACCCTTTACGTTTCTGTCTCACTCTGTCTGAAGATGTAATATACGAAAGTACTCACTGTTGCTCCTTTCATTTCTCCTGTGGTTAGTTTGATATATATATATATATATATATATATATATATATATATATATATATATATATATATATATATACGAGTATATTTTCTATATTTATATATATGATTATATGTACAGTACATATAAAAGTTGCTTTGAACAAAGGTGTTGATATGACTGGGTGCTTGCAGGTGTTGTGGCAAGAAGGACTCGCACACTCAAAGATAATAGTTTTAAAAGTTCTAGAGCTGTCCATAAAGCTGAAAATTGATTGTCCATTGTAAACCTGGATATACCATCTCTCTCTCTCTCTCTCTCTCTCTCTCTAATTTCCTCTGGCACCCCACGGGATGCATAGGGCCTCAATGAACTCTCTCCACCAATATTTGTCTCTTGCCATCTCCTTCAGGTCCCACCAACACTCCTCTCCTGCTTCTTTTTTCATTGTCCTCAATCAGGTTTCCCTCGGCCTACCTCTACCTCTTCTTCCTCTAGCAGTCCACTCTGGCACATCCTGTATTAAACTACCTTCTTTTCTGTATGTGTGCCCCAGCAACTTCCAGCGAGACAGTCTCACATTTTCATTAACTGGTTCCACTCTCGTAATATCCCTTATTCTTGCATTTGTAACTCTGTCTTGCCACTTTACCCCAAGAATCCTTCTCAGTATTTTATTCTCAAATCTTAATACTGTCTGATCTGTTGCAATTGTACTGTACCATGACTCATACCCGTAAATTAAAATTGGTCTAACCATGGACTTGTAAATTTTCACTTTAGTATGTACCGAAAGCATATTATTATTCCAAACAGATTTCAGCATTCCAACAGCTCTCCAAGCCTGTCTAATCCTCTCCTCAATTTCATTGTTTAATGATCCATTAGATGATACAATCGTTCCCAGATATTTAAAGTTTTCTACATTCTTCACCACATTATTCCCAATTACACAATCGATTTGGTTCTCCACGTTCATATTAATAATTTCAGTCTTTCCACAATTTACTACCAATCCCACTTTTTCTCCTTCCTCCACCAGACAATCAAGCACCCTCTGCATCTCGTAAATACTTCCGCAAATCAGTACAACATCATCAGCATAGTCCAAATCCATCAGCTTCTTATTTTCTTTCCAGTTAATTCCTGCACCTGTTCTCCTTACAACCTTTTTCATAACATAATTCATAACCAAAACAAACAACTATGGCAAAAGAACTCCTCCTTGAATCACTCCTGACCTAACTTGAAATGGATCACTCAAAGAACCATCCACCATTACCTTACAAAAAGTACCTTCATGCAGGCTTCTAATAATATTTACAGACTTTTCTGGCATACCTTAGAATCTCATAATTTTCAACATAGCTCCACGTGAAACACTATCAAACGCCTTTTC
>NC_137014.1:31902767-31982224 GCF_032717465.1 Coenobita brevimanus | reverse complement strand
TGAGGCCCTATGCATCCCGTGGGGTGCCAGAGGAAATTAGAGAGAGAGAGAGAGAGAGAGAGAGAGAGATGGTATATCCAGGTTTACAATGGACAATCAATTTTCAGCTTTATGGACAGCTCTAGAACTTTTAAAACTATTATCTTTGAGTGTGCGAGTCCTTCTTGCCACAACACCTGCAAGCACCCAGTCATATCAACACCTTTGTTCAAAGCAACTTTTATATGTACTGTACATATAATCATATATATAAATATATAAATATACTCGTATATATATATATATATATATATATATATATATATATATATATATATATATATATATATATATATGCAAACTAACCACAGGAGAAATGAAAGGAGCAACAGTGAGTACTTTCGTATATTACATCTTCAGACAGAGTGAGACAGAAACTTAAAGGGTAGAGGTCTTTTATGCACACCCGTAGCAGGTAGTGGCACACAGAACAATGGATAACCTGAACGTTTACCTGGGGCTTAACTTATGGTCACCTGCAGCAGGGAGTGGAACACAACAAAGGATGACCTGAATCTAAAAATGCACGTGACAAAGGAGGAGGGAGTAGGAGGGGAGGAAAGGGGAGTGGGAGGGAGGAGGGGATAAATACTGCTGCTTAACTTTAGACCTAGAGGATTAATGCTTGGTGTGTCCCACACAGGTGTGACTACACCACCAGGAGATGACAGGGAACAATCACGTGTTAGTCTGGGGGATACTGCTTCAAAATTAATTCAATTAACAATTTATCACACTTAAAATGACCATAGCTCATGTTTACATTCTTTTCATATGTGCCAGAAATTAGACAAGATTCTATTACATTTCTTTCAACTAACCTTTTTGATCTTGCTAGAAACTTGGAGCCTGTCCAGTCAATATGGTGATCATTGGATGCTTTGTGCTGAAATAAACCACTACTCTGCTGGGCTGTCCTTACACTGTATTTATGTTGTGAGATTCTAGTTTCCAAATCTTTTCCAAATCTTTTCCAGACAATCTGGAAAAGATATACGAAAGTACTCACTGTCGCTCCTTTCATTTCTCCTGTGGTTAGTTTGCATACATATCTTCACGGTGAAGTCTCTGCATATATATATATATATATATATATATCTATATATATATATATATATATATATATATATATATATATATATATATATATATAAACAGTATATATATATATATATATATATATAGTCAGGTAATCCCGGGAAATTGATTTTCAGCATCCTAGTCTGAACTACAATCTTGTGTAAGATTGATACCCCTGAGTTGACTGGATGCTTATTGATCATATAGGAAGTAGGCTGGTCATCAACAGCACCCTTTAATATACTGGATTACGGTA
Organism: Coenobita brevimanus; assembly: GCF_032717465.1. NCBI lineage: Eukaryota > Metazoa > Arthropoda > Malacostraca > Decapoda > Coenobitidae > Coenobita > Coenobita brevimanus. The sequence continues at coordinate 31,980,849 of NC_137014.1, read as the reverse complement.
GCCAAGCCCTGGGTCCTCACACCTTATGGGCTTTATTGTTTGCTTTTCATTCTTCTGTTTGTTAAGCCCTTGTCACAAACAAACGACTCAAGGGCCGACCGAGGGGCGACTCATGGTCATAACGCATTGTTTCATCGATCGTCCCTTGATTCACTGACAAAGCCCGGATTCTTTAGGGGACTCGTGAGCCTCTGGGACAACTCGTTGGGCCTCACGATTTTTTAGTAAGCACATTAAAAAATCGTGGCCGCCTCACGACTTGCCAAAAGTCGTGTCACACTTGTGTCGCAGTTGGGAGTGTCGTATGTCGGTCATGAAGCAGTCTTAGCTCAATTGGACGCATTGTGATGCGGTCGTTGTGTGTCGTGATTCTGTTGCCGACAAAAAAAAAAAAACGTTATGACTGCATATCCCCCAACAACTGACTAGACACAGGAGAGGTCCATGATGATGTGCTGGGTGTCATTGGTGGTTCAGGTGCGATGCCCCGCCCCACGCTGGGTGTCAATGGTGGTCCAGGTGTGATGCCCCGTCCCTCACTGGGTGTCATGGGTGGTCTAGGTGTGATGCCCCACCCCATGGGTCGGTCGTGGGGGGGACGTGAGAATGTTGTGGGGGGGTCAGGGTGCATTCCCCAAACGCAGTCGTCTTGTGTTCGTGGGCGGTTGTGTCACGGTCGTGGCTGACAAAAATTCGTTAAATTTCAAATTTGAAGACTCGTAGCAGTGTCTCCTCACAGTCGCCTCGTGATCTTTTCGCGTTCTTGAGGACGTCACGACCGGTTGTGAGGCAATCCTGACGCGGTCGTTAGGCAGTCATGAGCAGAGCAGATTCGGGGCCAGTCGGGAGGCGTGGGAGCCAACTAGGACATGACTTGGAGTCTCGCCGCAGTCAGCCCTTGAGTGGCGTATGTGTGACAAGGGCTTTATTCTACCCCCCCCCCCCGATACACAGACATGCATCGAACATCGTTCAGTTAAACCATTTCAGCTGCTAGTCTCCTGACGGTTTAGCCCACTGATGGTTATGCCAGCACGACGCAAGTGCGCTGTCCGAAATGAGGATTCCTTTTTACATATCATGTGTAAATGTTTTGTTGTAGCACTTTGTCTGTCTCCAGATAAAAAATATTCACCTTGGGGTCGAGACGTTTCCAGTGAAGGGGTTAGGCAGTCTTCATTTACCCTTTCAGCCAGATGATTATCCGCCAAAAGGAGAAGTGTGGACTGCAGACGGACATTTTAAGCCTGTAGTTCATTGGGTTACAATTCATATGAACCTGGGACTGCTACCACCACCACCATCATCACCACCATCACTACTACTATTATTATTACTCCATCCATCCATCCATCATCTAATCCTGTGTTGCCCCATGAGGAGCGTAGGAGCCCGGGGCTAGGCAAGTCGGTCCTGATATTTACAGTAAGATGAGAGTGACCAGCCTCCCTCATCACAGATTGGCATTACGTGAGCACTAAACCCAAACCATCATTTGGATATAAATCTGCACCGGCCCAGTCCGACTGGAGAGCCTTAATTCCCCACTAAACCACATGGCGTCATATTTTGGTTATATGGCTACCACCAAGCGCAGTAAATGGTTTCCTGGTGTACAAGAAACCATTTGGCTTGTCACTCAGTGTACAGTCACCCATAGGCAGAAAAAGGAGGAAAGATAAAGGAATGAAAGACAGAAGAGGAAGTGTAAAATCACCCGTAGGCAGAAGGAAAAGGAAAGAATGAAGGAAATAAAGACAGAAGAGGTCTGCTACTATTTTAATCAGTTTTGCTCAGCGACGACCAGTAGTGAAGAGGCTAATAAAGTCTGCATCTAAGGTCGCGTCCACACGTGTGCTTGAACAAGCGCTGGCAGCATGTAAGCAACACAGTAACCAACATGCTTGCAGCATGTTGGGAACAGCAGCGTCCAGATCATGTTGGCAACATCATGATGAAGTCTCAGCTACCTGGTATGAACACAGTTATCCCATCGCCTCTGTTGCCAGTGTTCGAAGCTGCACTGAAACATGCTTGCATACAGCTGTCCAGATACTGCTGCATACATGTTCCCAAAGCTGTGTTGCCAATATATGTTCGAGGGCATGTGTGGAAGAGACCGAACCCTTACAGAAAAAAAAAAAAAAAAAAAATCTTTCCTAAGCCGAGTAAGTCGTCTGGAAATAGTAATAATGACCTAAAAAATAAAAGTCACCGTATTGAAGGGGTTAACCATGAGTGTGTAATATCTTTAGTTCCTGCTGCCACCAGACGGTGACATTCACCTTATGTTGGAGCGTCTCCACTGACGCCTTCAGTGTAACAGACTATACTCTTTTTCACCTTCACTTGGCCAGATTTTCGTCCTTTAGGAGCTTATATTACTTAGTTCAGTGGCAGAAAAAAGCGGTACTACGGTCCTACAGCCTTTGAATTGCGCGTCTTCACGACTAGCATTAAATAAGAGTGTTAAGCTCTTCTTACAGCTCAGCCTACAAAATAGAGAGATGCCAAATTTAGGCAAGTTAGAATGAAAGAGTAGTTTTTTTTTTTTTTTTCCCTACTTCCAGGCTATACTATGCAAGCTACGAGGGGTGACTGGGGTTTATTGCTCCCATAATAACGAACAAGGAAGGCCGACTGGTCATTTTTCGTCTCAGATATCTGGACTAAGTACCTTTGGCCTGGAAACGTAAGTTCCTGCTGGGGAAATACAGGCTTGGGTGATAGAACTGAGAAAACAATATAGTTACCAATATATATATATATATATATATATATATATATATATATATATATATATATATATATATATATATATATATATATATATATCATCAGCCATTTGAGTATCCACTGCAGGACCGGCCTATCCCGACCGAAGTCGGGACGATACAGCCAATGTATCATTACAAAGTATCTTAGGCTGTCTAGTAGAGATTGTACAATATGTAGGGTGAGAAGTGCTTGTAAGTGTAATTGTAGTGTTGGAGTGGCTTTGGATGTGTGTGAAGTCTGTGAACCAAGTGTAATCGGCCTGCGCAAGCCGACTGGGTACAAGCATACTTTATAGTAAGCGACAATGGTTCAACCACAGCACCACTTGTGTCCGCCAATGCAGTACGTGGCCGGGTGAACACTCTCAAAGTTTATTATCCTGGCGGGGCGTGTGTGTGTGTGTGTGTGTGTGTGTGTGTGTGTGTGTGTGTGTGTGTGTGTGTGTGTAATTTTAGCAAGATCAGGAGTGTAGGGACCCTTGGCTAGGCTTATCAGTGTGGCAATTTTGGTGAAGGTAGCGAACCTACACGTCCCTGAATAGCATTTTGTAAGCATTAATCCCCAATTAACCCTAGGATTGAATCCCATACAGGCCCCATACAGTTGGAGCCCCTAAACCCACTAGACCGCCAGGCGTTGCTGATTAAATGCATATGAAATATATCATAAATATGCCACAGTAACAGCCAAAACACGGCTTACGAAATTTTTACGATGTACAATATCAGTGTTTTTACTGTCCTTCACCACGCATGTCCCCTTCCCACCAACCTTATCTTTCATCTATTGGGTTTCCTCAGGCACTTCTGATATGCAGGGAAATTGAAATACTGCGTCTCCTTGTCTCTCTCATCGTGTGTGTTGAGAGGGCAACTCCGCCCGTTTATTTGAGAAGGGCAGGCATTTTGGTTATCTCATAAGAATAATAACCAGTAAAGTGAGCTTTGTGAGAGCGTGACGAGCGAGCGAGCGTCATGTTATCGCAATTTCACTCTGATATATGATTTCTTCATGATGGTAGCTAAACAGTGAAAAATATACTGGAATGAGAGACATTCTCTCTCTCTCTCTCTCTCTCTCTCTCTCTCTCTCTCTCTCTCTCTCTCTCACTCATTTTTTTTTTAATAAGCATTTCTCCTGATTGTTCTTACCATTCCGTGTCTCTCTCTCTCTCTCTCTCTCTCTCTCTCTCTAGGAATAAAGAGATTGTTTTGACAATCTATATCTCCTTAATACGGCCACTTCCTGAGTTGCTGTGGAATTTTGGTTGCTGGAAAAAGACGTACTGTACGTTGATTTAACAAGAGTTCAGGAGAATAAGGTATCAGGTTCGCCCGGGAGCTGTGGGACTTTTTTTGTAGAAACTCGTAGACTACGAGGTCAGCTCATTAAAGTGTTTAAAATCTGAATGGGTTTCACGATCATTACATAGAAAGTTGCTTACTCTTAACGCTGACTCGGCACAGAACCATGGTTGGAAGGTGTCAATGAAAAAAAATATATACCAACAGAATTACGTGAACACTTTTTCACGTGCAAGATCTGCTCCACATGGAACTGACTCAACATGGACGTTGTTAACACTACAGTAGAGAAGTTTAAGGGATTAATCGCCAGGAGCTTACTCTAGAATAAATGTGAACTGGATATTCATTCCCAGGCAAACAAGACGTATCTCCGCGGTATGGGCTGCATAGTCATTGACATCCTAACTTTTCCTTGTAACTTCTCTTTTTCTATGTGTGTGTGTGTGTGTGTGTGTGTGTGTGTGTGTGTGTGTGTGTGTAAACGAGGTGTCTACTACCACAACATTCAATCACAGCAAATTTCTCTCTCTCTCTCTTTCTCTCTCTCTCTCTCACACACACACACACACACACACACACTCAGTGTAGTAAACCTATTCCTAACTTGGTTTATGACATATATACTGTCCTATTCCTTTATTTGTTGTTCGGACTACACGTAATTAGAGAGGTGCTTGAAGTGCAGAAATCCCTAGCTGCATGTGAGCGAGAGTATGGAGGGTACCGGGTGGGGTTATGGGGTCGGAGAGAAAAGTGAGAGGGTAGGGTGGGAGTGTGGGACTATGAAGAAGGGAGGAGGAGGGGATACCTCTCCATCTAGCAGTGTTAATAAATGAAAAAATGACATGGCGGCTCAACGGCAGAGGTCATATGTGGCCAAACACAAACATTAAAAGAAAGTTAAAATATATGAAAACCATAAAAAGCAATGAGAGGAGCGATGCATAAAACAAACCGACAGTATAAAAGAAACTACCAAAGCTTAAACGTGGTGGAAAAATTGAAGTTAAACGAGAACATTAGAAAACACAAACTAAAATATGGTAAAGCCCTACAGCTTGAGGAGAAGGCTAGAACTCAATACAAAGGAGAAGGTGCCTCCCCCGCATAGCACAAGCCTCTTCCCTAAGCACCGAGGAGAGAAGGTACGATCCGTTGCTGGCTCGGCACCTGGAAAAGTACTGCCGACGAAGGTCCCCAAGACTGGGGCATTCCACAAGAAGATGCCGCACAGTCAAAGGAACCAGATAGTCATCACCATAGGGAGGGGGCGCCCTCTCCATTAAAAAACCATGAGATAGCCTGGTGTGGCCAATCCAGAGATGGGCCAAAGCTGTTTCCCACTGTCGGGATAGTCCCACACACACCCCATCGCCCAGGTTCCGACGAATGCTGCAGAGTTTGTTCGCCCCTACTGCATCCCACCTTCTCTGCCAACAGAGTCGGACAGCCTCCACAGTGGTTGTACATAAATCCTCGGATGGGACACAGTAATGAGGAGAGGAAGGGCGAGAGGCAGCAGCTCTAGCCAAAGAGTCAGCACGCTCATTGCCCATGACCCCCACATGTGCAGGGACCCAACACAGTTGTACAGAGTATCCTCGCCTCCCTAACAAGTAGAGCCACTCCAAGACAGTCAGGACTAGGGGATGTGATGGAAAGCCACATGACAAAGCTTGTAATGCACTGGCTGAGTCACTAAAAATGGTAAAAGAAGCTGGAGGAAAACTAAAAATCAATTCAACTGCAACTAATATGGCAGTAATTTCAGCAGTAAAAACTGATGCAGAAGGAGGGAGACTCCCACCACGGCTAAAATCACGAAAAATTACACCAAAACCTGTCCCCACACGGGATTTAGAGCCATAAGTATATACAGGGATCGAATCATTATGAGCACTAGCGTGTTCTAAAAAATAGGACAAAGCTGCCTGTGAGAAAAGGGAGGCTTTCCTTTCCAGAAAGTAATCACATGGTTGTACCTTTGGGAGAAGCTAGGGAGCCACTCGTGGTAGGACTGAACACCCATCTCCCCCATGGCAACCCTCATTCTGTACCCAAACGGGTGTGGATAGTGAGGGTGAGTGTTATAAAAGGGGTGATGACCGACCTCGGAGATAGCCTTACAACTCAGTGAGGCTGGAAGACGGTGAAGACGATGCCAACACTGCACCATTAAGGACTGCCAGCAGAGATCCAGTGGTGGTTCGTTTGCATCAACCAATAGACTTTCAGTCGGAGAAGACCGGAAAGCCCCGGTTGACAAACGAATCCCAGCATGATGGACCGAATTGAGTGGCCGCAGCCTTGCCTCAGTGGCAGAAGAGTATACCACACACCCATAGTCCAATTTGCTCCTTACTAAGGCACGGTAAAGGAGGAGCAGGATGGTTCTGTCAGCGCCCCAAGACAAGCGAGATAGAGTCCATAGGAGAGACAGGGCATGGAGGCACGATAGTCGTAAAGAACGGATATGTGGTGTCCACGTCAGTCTCCTGTCAAAAACAAGACCAAGAAACCTTGCCTCATCCACACATTGCACCCTGTGGCCATATATCTGGAGGTCTGGGTCTGGGTGTACACTTCTCAAACTGCAGAAATGCAAGGCCACCGTCTTCGTCGGGGAGAAACGGAACCCGTGCATGGTGGCCCACCGAGAGACCCTGTGCAGAGTGAGCTGCATGCGGCGTTCAGCCAGACATTCGGGAAGCAGCATACCAAAGAGCCAAATGATCAACATACAGTGAGGTTGACACCCCTTCTGGAAATGAGAACACAATACCATCCAAAGCTAGAACGAAAAGGGTCACACTGAGGACATTTCCTTGAGGCACCCCTTCCTCCTGATGGTATGAAGGAGACAGGGTGACATTAGGCATGAGTTGACCATTTTCTCAAATAATTTATACAGCCAAGATGTTAAGGCGATTGGCCGATACCCCAGGGGACTGTAACCTGCCTTCCCCGGTTTCTGGAATGGCAGGACAATAGCCTCACGCCAAGAGGAAGGAAGAGTAGATTCCTTCCAGATTCTATTAAAGAGGCTGAGAAGAAAGGACAATGCATCATTACCCAGGTGTCGAAGCATTGTGTAGGGAAAATCATCCGTCCCTGGTGAGGTGTCATGGCAGAGGGAAAGGGCAGATTGGAGTTCACAATGGGAGAAAGGGAGGTTATAGGACTCCACATTTCCTGAACGGAAGTCCAGCACCCTTGTCTCCTCTATCTCCCGTTGTCTGGCGAAAATTGGTGAGCTAGTATCTCTATGACTGATCGCTGCAAAGGCAGACGCAAAAATATCAGCCACAGCTGCAGGATCACCAATAGGCTCACCGTTAGACATCAGCACAGGGGACCTGTTTTGAGTGAATTTTCCTGAAATCTTCCGCACCCTCTTCCACACTTGACACACTGGCGTCTTTGAGTTTACAGATGACACATAAGCCTTCCAAAAGTCCCGCCTAGGTTGTTTTAGTACCCAATGAGCCTTAGGCCACGCCCTTCTGAACTCAACATGATTATGCTCTGTCCTGTGTCTACGATAACGGGAGAAAGCTAACTTCTTAGCACGTAGAGCAACTCTGCAATCCTCATTCCACCATGGGACAGGCAGATAGCGGTATGTGGCAGAGGTTTTAGGAACAGCATGAAGGGCAGCAGAATGTAGAATGGAGGTAAAGAACGAAATAGCCTCATCAATATGCAGAAAGTCTTCAACTGAGGCATTAACAGAAATCAGAGAAGAAGAAAGAGACCAGTTTGCCTTATCCAATCTCCACCTTGGTAGATGGGAACAGGGACTAGATATTGCTGCAGTAAGGAGGATAGGAAAGTGATCACTCCCATGGAAATTTTCCATAACCTCCCAGGTAAAGTCCAGGAGACAGTCAGGAGAGCAGATAGAGATGTCAATTGCTGTAAATGAACCTGTTTTGGGGTGAAAATGTGTAAAGGCCCCAGTATTGAATAGAGCAAGATCCTCATCCTCCAGTAAGGATGCCAGCATACTCCAACGTTGGTTAACAAGACAGTCACCCCACAAAGGGTGGCGATCATTGATGTCCCCCAAGAGAAGAAAGGGCTTAGGTAACTGGCCTAGAAGGTTCTCAGGTTCCATCCTACTGACTGTTGTGTTGGGCGGTAAATAGATGGAACAAACTGTATACCAGCGGTGGGCATACAACCGCACAGCAACACACTGGAGGTCAGACTGGAGGCAGACTGGCCGATGAGGGATGTCAGCTCTTACCAAAACAGCACTACCCCCTACAGGACCCTGGGTTGGCGTTGAATACAAGGCATTGTACCCAGGTGGTGCATGGGGAGTGGCAAACCCTACAAGAGTTTGCTGGAGACAGACACACGTAGGGGAACAAGTTAGGAGGGTCCGCAGCTCCTCCCAATTACTGCGCAGCCCTCAACAATTCCTTTGTAGTATACTGGCTGAGAATGCCATAGTACCCATTGTGAAGGAAGGATCAGGATGAGGGGCGAGACAACCTTGCCCCCCCAGCGGGTTTGGATTGATGCTTATGAGAGCCCTTTGGAGGAGCCTGCCCAGCACCAGAAACCCTCACCCTCTGTCTAACATCTGAAGACAAACGTGAGGATGAGGAAGTAAGTTTTACAACACTCTTTCTTCCAGTGGGTATATCAGTTTGTTTGGAAGGCGGCTTGGGGGCCGCCTTAAGAGATGTAGGACGGCCTGTTCTCTCACCAGAATCCCTAGAAGTGGAAATAGAATCCACAGATCTACGTTTGAGGCCGTCCTATGCTTCAGATCTGAAGCACCAACGAGCTATCCAACATCCCCAGGTGGGGACCGGACCAGAGTTGAACCATCAGCCTCAGCTATCTCCTGGTTAGATCCCTCAGCTTGCTGGACAGAGGGAACAGCAGAGGTGTTGACAGAAGGGTCAACAACAGAGACCTTAGGTGGCCGGTCGTCAGATTCAGAGGACTCTGACGAACAACGGTGACGTTTGCCAGATACCGATGTAGCCTCGGGCATACTGGCTACGACGGGAGAAGGAGTCCAGTCGACGTGGATGTCTGCCTCCACCACAGAAGTGTACAAGTAGTCAGCCACCGAAGTGGGGGCAGAAACAGTCAGAGTAGCGGTCGGGCAAACATCATTCTTACCAGCAGTACCAACACTGGGGACAGCATTCTGTGTATCACGAGCTGAAGGAGTGGGTACTGGAATGGGTCGAAGCTGCCTCTGAGATACAGGGCGACGTAATGGTGTTTTAGAAAGGACAGAAGCATAAGTAACTTCCGGCTGAAAAAAAGTGTGTCTGGACTATCCTCTTTGCTTCAGGAAATGAAACCCTCTCTCGTGTACGTATGGACAAAATCTCCCTTTCCAGGCAGTATCGTGGACAGCTCTTAGAAGACACGGCATGAGGACCTCCACAGTGATAGCATTTAAGGGTTCCTGGGCAGTCACTGGCATGACTTTGTCCGCCACATGAGACGCAGACACCAGGAAGGGCAGCTTGTGCACGATGGCAAAAGTGGCTAACATGCCCATACCCCTGACAGTGGAAACACCTCTTTGGGGTTGGAACATAGTGTTTCACAGGAAGAGAAAACCAGGCCAGTTTCACAGCTGTAGGCAATGTTAACCTATCAAATGTCAGGAACAATGTCGGTGTCGGAGTTAAAATACCTTCGATTTTCTTTCGAAGGCTCTCTACTTTCACCAAGCCAGAAAACTTCAGTTCCTCTAACAATCTTGCCTCTGAGTATCGGAGGAGGTCATGAGAAAAAATAACTCCCTTGCACTGGTAAAAAGTAGTATGTGGTATGCAGGAAACACCTGCACCAGAGACTGAAGTTAAACCCACTAATTTTGAGCTCTCTTCCGGGGAGGACACCTCGATAAGGATGCCTCCATCCCCCTGAGAACATATTTTAGGTTCACTCCCACAAGCAGATATTATGGCGCGGTGCAAATTGAAAATGTCCATATCTAGCACTGACTTACAATGAAATAAACAAATAAACTGGAACAATATTATCAGCATGCCAACGAAATATCAAAAACATTTACAGATCATTCAAGCCCCTGGAGTATTGACTCGGTCTTACAGTCATCACCAACTGCATGTATATTATTATATCTGAGCTCGCAAACAGAGAACAGGTATTATGTTTTTAGCCATGTGTATGTGTGTGTGTGTGTGTGTGTGTGTGTGTGTGTGTGTGTGTGTGTGTGTGTGTGTGTGTGTGTGTGAACAAATGAACCCGAGTAGTTTTATCCAGTTCTATTCAAACTTGGTGGATGGGTTGAGAGACAGCAAAAAATGAAACCTAATGTTACTTAAGAATAACAGGTTGACCAAGCAAAATCAACTTAAATAGTTTTAATCCAGTTTAAGCCAAACTGTTGACGGTACTGTAAGAATGAAGCAATTTAGAATAATTAGTCAAAAGTCAAAGTCACAGGGAAAGGTCAAAGTTCAACCCAAATATGTGTGGGTGTTAACAAAATAAAATTTATGATCCGATTTAAGCCAATCATGGTGGAAGGGTTTAAGGATATGCACAGAGTACTCTAATTGTTTCTGAGAATAGGCCAGAGATGAAGGTCACAGTGCAAGATCAATGCAGTTTAAACTGATTTTAACCAACCTTGATGAAAGGGTAAAGGATCTATCAAGAACGATGGGAATCGGTTTTAGATAACATCAAAGCTACAGGGAAAGGTCAACTCTGGATGGGTGTGCTTGTCTGTGAACGAAATCGCTCTCATTAACTCTTTCAGGCTCCTAAGATTCATTTATTGACTCCCAAGCTCCTACGACTCAGTCTCATTAACTCTTAGTCTACTATGACTCACTCTCACCTGTAATAAAATACATGGATTGTTTGCATTATTACAGAGATAGTAGTGACAATATTAATGATCGCAGTATTAACACTCTCAGGCTCGTTTTCTCTTCAGGCAGGTCAGTTAACTCACTATGTCTCCTCTGACTCATTCTCAGCTGGTCAGTGAACACCCTCACAACCCTATGACTCCCCTCCTCGATAACTCTCTCAGGCTTCTATGACTCACTAGCAACTGAAAAAAAAAAATAATATTAAATAAAAAAGAACATAATGAGAAGAAATGGTCAGGAACATTAAAAAGAGAATATGAATGCCTTCAGATTTTTAGGCAGTTTGACGAGCGAGGACGGAAACTTAGAAGATAAAATGCAAGAAGGGGTACAATAGGGGAAAAAAATGTCGTGGGTAACACTGAGAGCAGTGATCAGGAATAGGGACGTGATCATGGAAGTACAAAAGTCGTTGAATAAGCGTATTTTGATCCGCACTCTAACGTATGGAAATGAAGCCTGGGTTCGCATTCTTGTCGGTCAAGGAAGCTCCCTAAGACCAATTATTAAGAGAAAAATAAGAAATAGATGCTAGACACATTCCTTCACCGATGTTCTGGTGCCGGACATAGTTTCCATGATGAGTTGAAGTCTCACACTATTTTTACATATTAGATTCGGAGATGTTTATTCTTAATTAAAGAGTGTGTAATATAGTGTGAAGATACACAACCAAACACAACTACACTGTAAGTGTGGCTCGGGATTCAGAGCCCAGAAGTGCAAAGCCAGCATTTTTTGGACGTAAACAGAGAGGGTGAAAGAAGGTGACAGAAGAATATAAAATATGCTTATGTTTAAGTTTTGGGGAAACATAATTATACTAATATACCTCCTGTAGTTAATACTACTTCATTGAGATGTGTGATGTATATCGCGGCCAGGAGTCCTTAGCCACCCTCGTCCAGCCTACACGTGTATGTGGATGTGTTTTTCTCTCTTTATTATGCCACAGAAAGATACAACTGCGACAAGAGAGTCTGTCAGAGTAGTATGTCTCCTTCTTACAAGAGCTGAGTATAATCTGCTCCTTCTGCTTTGCCCCGTGCTTGGAGCTGGCTTAGGTCAACTCATTTAGAGATGCAACATCTCTCAGAGACGAGAAATATACATGGATAGGCATGTATTACAACCCTACCATGTACTGTTGCGGCCAGGAGCTCTTAGCCACCCTCGTCCAGCCAACCCGTGTATGTGGCACGTCGCATTCACTAGCACAGAAGTTGCCTTCGATGCATTTCTGTCGAAAAATATTCCTTCAGCTTTGGGCTTGTACTAATGGATAAAGCAATGGTATTATTTACTCTGAAGGTTTGACTCTGATAACACGAATATATCATACTGATTATTTAATAACTTGTTTCTCGTATAGAGCCAAGCAAGTGACATAAATGTATATTTGGTTCCACCTCACGACTTCCTGTAGGTTTGAACCTGCAAACACAGAGTGAACAAGTTCGAAGCATTCATTTGTTACCAGGAGGGAGAGAGAGAGAGAGAGAGTAGCGGGTGCCCGTGAATTTTAGAGGAATGAAGTGGAGAAATGAGGTGCTCAACACACTTAAACAGAGATTTTTCCTTTCGTTTCGGTTGGCTCTCTATGCCTAAATGAAGGTAAATTATGAAGTATAATAACTGGATTACAAAGTGGTAATAGGGTCTGGCTAATGGTTGTTTGGTGCAAGGTGTGCAGTGGTAAGCCTAAATCCAGGCAACGATCGCTGTTAAAAGTTGGATATTTTAAGCCCCATTTATTTTAAATATTTCCATGTATGTTTACAGTACGCGTATGCCCCTATGGACCTATTTTCACCCTGTGAATATTTTTATCAATGGACATTTTCACCACTCGGAGCACAATCCCCTGTGGACCTATTTTCCTTAATGACTTTTTTTTTTTCAAAGACGCCTACTTTTCTACGTAACCTATTTTCCCACGAACTAATTTTCTCCATTGGTGTATTTTCTCCCCACGGACCAATTTTTTCGTCGACCTTGAATCTCTCCATGAATGCAGGTTTCCTACATGGTCGTATACCCATGGATGTATTTTTCACAATGAACCTATTTTCCCCATAAACCTGTTATCCGACGTGGTTATATCTCCCACTGATGCGTGCAGTTGAAACACAGACCTCTTAACCAACAGACGTATTGCACGATGGACCTGTTGTAACTCACTGGATATATATACCTACTTTAGCATGACTCCTGAATAATATCCCCTGTGCACCCACCCCACTTAAACAATGCGCGAACCCCACTCCACCCCACTTAACCAGCCCAACAACCCTTTCCCTCCCTCTCGCCCACCCACTCCACCTAACCCGCCTGTGAAACCAACAGCCTACACTAACCAATCCACCCACCCAGTCACCAACCTACCAACCCGCATACCATGCTCCACAGGTCAGATGACTCTCAATTAAACACACACACACACACACACACACACACACACACACACACACACACACACACAGGGGCTGGGTGGATTTCTTACACGAAAGATTAGTCTCACCGCGTAACTCAGTCTGTCGGTAGAAAATAGTACCGGGTACTCTTTACAGGGAGTTTGCCAGGCCGCAGATAAGGGGCTTCATTCCGGCTACATACACATGACTTTATGCGATATGAGTAAATAAGGTGCTCGAGCTAAACAGGGAATTCATTCTTTGGCTGATGACGCAGGAATTTATTTATCCCAAGATAACGTCTCGTCGGACAAAATGAAAAATTAGTTTTATTCTGGGTAGCGCCAGTTGACATTGTCAATTAATTTGGCAGGCCGCGTAACTTCTGTTAAATGTCTTATGTTCGCATTTTTTTCCTCTCTCTGGTGGTTGACACCTGGAGATTTTTGGCAAACTCATGAGTATTTTTCTCATTAACTGGATATCTCTCTCTGAACAGAGAGGCAAATTACTTTCTTAAGCACAGCTTTTTGTTAAATCAACAGCATTTATCTCCTAATTCATTATTCCAACGAAAGAAATCCTAAAAAAGAAAAAAAATATCAAAAAGCAAGGCAAGTTCTAGTGACTGATGAAAGAAATATTCACACTGTGGCCTGTTTTCAGTGGATCACAGGAATCCATGGTTTCTCATCCCTTGCATTTCCCTGTGCCAGTCTGCCTCCACTTCATTATTCCAAAATTCACAGGCGCCCACCATACACGCTCTCTCTCTCTCTCTCTCTCTCTCTCTCTCTCTCTCTCTCTCTCTCTCTCTCTCTCTCTCTCTCTCTCTCTCTCCTGTTAACAAATGAATGCTTCGAACTTGTTCACTATGTGTTCGCTGCTTCAAACCTAAAGGAAGTCGTGGAGTGGAACCAAATATACATATTTATCACTTGCTTGGCTCTATACGAGAAACAAGTTATTAAATAATCAGTATGATATATTCGTGTTATCAGAGTCAAACCTTCAGAGTAAATATTACTATTGCTTTATCCATTAGTACAAGCCCAAACCTGAAGGAATATTTTTCAACAGAAATGCATCGAAGGCAACTTCTGTGCTAGTGGATGCGACGCTGCCAAATACACGGGTTGGCTGGACGAGGGTGGCTAAGAACTCCTGGCCGCAATAGTACATGGTAGGGTTGTAATACTTGCCTATCCATGTATATTTCTCGTCTCTGAGAGATGTGGCATCTCTAAATGAGTTGACCTAAGCCTGCTCCAAGCACGGGGCAAAGCAGAAGGAGCAGATTATCCTCAGCTCTTGTAAGAAGGAGACATACTACTCTGACACACTCTCTTGTCGCAGTTGTATCTTTCTTGGGCATAATAAAGAGAGAAAAACACATCTGTTCCAGTGTCTGTTCACCTGCATGCTACCTCACTTCTAACTCACAGGATTACCACCACATTCCCGCCACCTGCCATGGCAGCGGCGTAGCTGCAGGAAGTGACCAGCTGGGAAACTTAGTGTATTCCTAACCAACCGGGAACATAATTGGTGGCAGCGGTGGGATCATGCCTGTGGCTACACCGTCGAGAATACGAACCTTGGACTCTGCTGGATGGACTCAAATCGAAAGTAATATGGGTAAAAATGTGTTACCTGAGAAGAACTTGTGAAGTTAAGTGGAGAAACAGACAGACATACAAAATTAGGAACTTAGGGAGCATTCTGGTGTTGATATGGGTGTGCTGGAAAACACTGAGAGTACAGCCATGAGCAAAAGTTCACCGACAATCCTCTGCCAGTACTGTTCCCTGCCTTCCATATTCCCCATCCATCCCCAAATGACAGGGCATCCCTTCTTCTCACACTTCTTTGTTGTCTGGTTCATACTGCCGGAACATAAAGAGTTTATATGACACCTTCTAATGCCTCACCCAGTAGGGAAGTGTCGGCAAACTTTTGTTCAAGTCTGTACCTTGAGATGGTCTGACTATGAGAAGTAACTGTAAAGTGAAAGGCTGACTAGGATAGTGTATGTGAGTGAGGTGGAGGAGAAGGAAGGAGGAGGCCGAAGATGAGGGACAGAGTGGAGAGGTATGCGAGTGAGAGAGATAGGACTGGAAAAAGGGCAATCTGAAAGCAGAGAACAGGGTGATTTGAAGACTGTTTGTGGCCACCACTCCGGGATTGAGGTTTCTGGCTATTAGATTGGCAGGTAGAAAGATAGATAGACAAATAGACAGATAGATAGGTAGAGAGGCAGAGATAGATAAACAGATAGGTACGTAGTAGTTTCAATAGACTGAACTATGATTTTTTTTCGGGAAGAACAAGGAGAATGTAGAAGGCTCCTTTGTCTCTTGTTAGTGGAAAAATAAAGGCGACAGGGAACAAATGGCAAATATGTCCTGAATTCCACCTATGGACAGTGTTGATATTTCACTTTCACTTGATCCAGATCTTCATTCCTTTGCGGCTTATTTCACATAGCTCAAGGCAGTGGTTACCAACCCGTGGTGCGCGCCCCCCTCGGGGGCCACAAGGGACTGCCTGGGGGGCGTGAAGGCTAGATAAATAGAGTAATTATACTTGAAAACTATGAATTATGATGGAATTCAGTAATTTCTAAATCTGGAGAAAATATTTCAGATATGAACAAGAAATCTAGTTATCTGAATATATAAATAATTTCAAAGATTAAGAATCTACCATATTTCTTGACATGTGCCAACTATGCCAGTAAACTACAGTATTTCAGGAAAGGGGGGTGCAGGGAACGTGTCATTCAGTGAGGGGCGGGGGGCCAGAATTAGAAAAGGTTAGAAACTACTGGCTTAAGGACAGAATAAGACAATACTATGGCTCTGCGTCCCATCCATCGAACTTATTCATACTATAGTCGCGGCGTGCGACTCTGAGGTTGTTATTACCCTGCCCTGGCAACCTACCATTCAAAAGTGCATCTGATTTCGTGTATATATGAGACGTATGTGATTCGTGTATAATATGTTCGTGTTTAATAATATTAGTGTATAATATATTCGTGCTTAATAATATAATTCGTGTATAATATGATACGAAATAGGACGCACATTTGAATGGTAGGTTGCCAGGATACGATAATGACAACGTCAGAGTCGTGCACTGCGACTATAGCACCCAGCACCAATGTTGATCTGTTGGCTAAAATCAGCATTCAAGGTTGCAATACTGGCCAGATCAGAGTTAAAGAGTGCATCATCATATTCTAATGTTAATCTATTGTTATAATTCAGCACTGAAGTTGGAAAGATGGCAGTTTTAGGCTATGCCAAAGTAAGAAAAGCAAAGCGTCATATTTTAGAGTTGATTCATTTTTACAACACAATATTAAAAAGGAAAAGATGACATTTTGGGGCCAAGTTAAAGTGTCAAGAGTATAGCATCATATTTTAGTCCTATTTTTTCAACTCAACACTGAGGAAGGTGAGAAGGCAATTTTAGGCCAAATGAGAGTAAAAGAAGTATACACAACGTGTCTCCTACGGGGCTTAACCGGATGGATGCAGTGCTGTCAGCCAGGAGGTCAGAACCGGAAATCAATCTCTGACTTCAGCACCAGTGTAATAATATCTATGCAATACGAGTATTGTAATCAACTAAACCACAACAGCACATATCCTTTGATTAATACAAGTTTACCTGAAATAATCTATGCAATATTATGACAAACACGTCTGCAATAGCATCTACGCAGTATTATGATCAACTACACCACAACAATACGTACTCTTTGAATAAACTAAGCCTGACTTAAATAATCTTCGTGCAATAATAGGATCAACACGACTGCAGCCGAATTAGGGATGCCACTTCCAAAACCTCAAAAAGGGAGGCACTGTCCAACAACTCACCGGACCCAGTGTGAAAACCATAACCAATATACAAATCATTTGCCTAACTCTGCATTCTGAGGAGTAATCTTGACAACAGGACTTCCTGGCGTGTCCGTCTTTACTCAGCAAAGGCCTCATTTCCGGTGATACACTACCACCCTCCCTCACATGTTTCTTTACCTCTCTACCTTAATTTTGATTTTCCTCTCTTTGTCACAACCACCTCAGTCGTATACATCCCTAGTCATTCTCAATCCTATACGAGTGCTCAGATCAAGCTGACTGTTGTTCATTGATTTCTGAATGTAAGTAATTAGTAGTATTGTAGAAATTATCTGTATTAAAAATATATATTCTATTTAATAATAATAATAATAATAATAATAATAATAACAATAACAACAACAACAATAATAATAATGGTACTTCCTCACCCCACACTGCCACAGGCTCCAACAGCAGTAGTTCAGTACAGGAAGGATGTTGTCCAGTGAGCTGTTCTTCCTATTGTCAGCCTTTAGGTGTACTGTACAGTACACAAGATCAGCTGAGGCGTTATAAATAAACATTGGCTTCTTAAAATTCACTGTCTTTATTTTCCAAATACAGTAATTCCACTTTTTTTTTGCGAGAAAGAAGAAACCAAAGGCCATTAGCCCGCAATAACAGTTCCCTCCAAGAGAAACACAAAATACAATAGAGAGCCAAATTCAAGATCCGATCATTTCGAGATGCGTGGACACACTGGGTTTGAAAGACTGGAGATCATAGGCAGCAGGAAAAACAGACAGAGGGAGACAGTTCCAGAGTTGACCTGTTGCATAAATGAAGGACTGGGAGTAACGGTTAACTCCTGCACTAGAAAGTTGGACAAAAAAGGGATGAGAGTTTGCTGCTAGACGGGTGCTACGCGCCCGTAGTAGAGGTGGTGGAATGCATGCAGACAGTTCAGAGGAGCAGTGACCATTAAAGTAGCGATAGAAAAGAGATAAAGATGCAATAGTGCGGCGAAGAGACAGAGGTTGAAGGAAGTCAGTAAGAGGAGGAGAGTTAATGAGACGAAAAGCCTTTGACTCCACCCTATTGAGATGAACAGTATGTGGGGAGCCTCCCCACACATGAGAGTTATACTCCACACAGGGACGGATAAAACCCCTGTATAGAGTCAACAATTGTGCAGCGGTAAAGAAAGAACGGAGTCGGCTTAGCACACCTAAGCTCTTGGAAGCAGATTTTACAAGAGATGTAATATAATCTACTCAAGATAAGTCCCGAGTAAATGAAACCCCAAGCATGTTCAAGGATGATGCAGGATTAAGCTGAATATTATTAAACATTAGAGGGTATACCTGTGAAAGATTTCGTCGGGTTGATAGGTGTAAGAACTGAGTCTTAGATGCATTAAAAACAACCAGGTTATTTTTACCCCAGTCAGAGAAATGAGCCAAGTCAGACATTAGGTGTGCCATAGCCTCATCCCTTGTTTGTTGATGCAACTAATGAGATAGGCGTTGCGGGAACCGAATGGAAAGGTGAAGGGTGGAGTCATCAGCGTATGAGTGGATAGAGTTAGATGTACAGCTTAGGTCATTGCTGAATAAAAGGAGGAGAGTTGGTGATAGGACAGAGCCCTGAGGAACACCACTGTTGATAGATCTAGGAGAAGAATGATGGCTGTGTACAACAGCGGCTATAGAACGACCAGAAAGAAAGCTAGCGATGAAGGCACAGATAGAAGGATAGAAACCATAAGAGGGCAATTTGGAAATTAAAGATTTATGTCAGACTCGATTGAAAGCCTTAGAGATGTCAAGTGCAATGGCAAAGCTTTTGCCGAAGTCCCAAAAAGAGGATGACCAGGTGTCTGAAAGGTAGGTGAGAAGATCGCCAATGGAGTGTCCCTGATGGAACCCGTACTGACAATCAGAAAGAAGATTATGATAGGAAAGATGCCTTAAAATTTTTCTATTGAGAATTGACTCGAAAACTTTTGAAATACAGGATGTTAAAGCAATTGGACTATAGCTGGAGGGTTGGGAGTGGTCACGCTTCTTTGGGACTGGCTGAATGAGAGCAAACTTCCAGCAAGAAGGAAAGGTACAAGTTGACAGACAAAGGCGAGAGAGTTTGCCTAAGCAGGGTGTAAGCACAGAAGCACAGTTCTTGAGAACAACAGGAGGGACTCCATCAGGCCCATATGCCTTGTTAGTACTGAGGCCAGTGATAGCAGAAAATACATCAGCTGAAGAAATTTTAACGTCAGCCATGAGGAGGTCAGAGGGGGGAAGTGATGGAGGAACAGCACCGGAATCATCTAAAGTGGAATGCTTTCCAACGTCACTTCAATGTTCTCACAGGCACTGGAGCTATACGGACTTTACTAACTGCTATTACACTTAATGCTTGACAACACTTCACTGTTATTACAAGTTCTGATGATATACAAACTTCAATAAACACTTCACTGTTTTCACAAGTACTGAAAATAATCTTCACTAACTGTAATTACACTTAATGCTTGCCAGCAACACTTCACAAACTTCACTAACAGCTCTGCACTACACTCAAACCGACTGAACTTCACTCAAATGAAAACCAACTAAAACTTCCTGTAGTCTCCTTCCCGTCCTTATATAGCCTTACATTACTCGAGAAACTGCTGGTACAAACTCGACAAGGCAAAAGCTAACAGTTACCAACTAGGACACATCAAAACATGCCAGATTTTTCTTACATTACATAACACTGTAAATTATTTAGCATCTATCTATCTATCTATCTATTGCCAGACGCCTCAATCCCGTTTGGGGTGGCCACAAGCAAATCGCCTCCAAGTCGCCCTGTTGTCCCCCGCCATTTCACTGCCCTGCTCCCAACTCACACCCCCCTCTCTCATATACCTCTCCACCCCATCCCTCCATCTCATCCTCGGCCTCCCCCTCCCTCTTCCCCCCTCCACCTCACTCACATACACTCTCTTCGTCAGTCTTTCACCCTCCATACAAACATAAAATGAATTACACAATTCAACAATCACATATATAAAATATCATAGAGAAAGAGCACAAAAATTAATGCATAACTTATGAAACAACTACGCTCACAAACAGCAGGCAAACTGGCAACTCTGATTTGTACCGAAACCTATGGTAAATATCGGGAAACGTCGAGAATTCTCTAGCAATACCTAACTGGCGAATCTCGCTTCTTAACCCCTTGACCATGGGGCGTCACTTTCGTGACGCTCGGGTGCAATGGATCATACCGCGTGGTGTCACTTTTGCGATTCTGTGTTATTTTGAATTCTCCCGGGCTTTCAAGTGGTGTCTTGTATCATCTATCAGTACTGCCAGTGTCCAACAATAGTCAGCACTGCTAATGTCATCTGTACTCCCATCCATTGTTGACAATTTAGCTATTTATCCTTGTTCTTGACTCCCCTCCTTACCTCCCCTCCATTACCCTCTCCTCTCGCCTGCCCGGCAGCGCTGCACTAAGCAAATCTTCCCTGGAATTTTCCACTGATTTCATCCATCCAGATAAGCCCTATGCCCTATTCTTATACCAAATAATATATACAAAAAAAAAAATAAGGTAACTGATAGTGCCATACACCTGGAGCTGGCTAGATATCACCTGGCAACACCCCACATGCACTTGTTCACTCATTTTCCCTGGTAATTTCCCCTTGAAATATGCCGTATAATCTATTCTCATAATAAAAATATATATAAGAAAGGAAGGGAGAAGCCTAAGTGATATTTACATTCACCTGGAACTACTTAATTTCCTGCCAATCATTTCACAACATATAAATTAGCAGCTGTCACCTTGCTGACGCTGTCAATCCTTAGCGGCCCCGTATCCGCCTTGTCATTTAGTTCAGTGTTGTTTCTTGAGATGAAAGCATGTGGCACTCGCACCCCTCCATTTCCGCCGCTTCTAGAGGGCCCTGTGACCTCTACCCTTACTTAACCTCGTGTGGGAAGGGGTAAAGGACTAAATGACTCTGCTGTGAAGCGTGAACTGGTTAATTTATCTATGATAATGATGGACAGTGACTACAATCTTTCTGGTGAATCGTGTGATGAGCCAGTGGAGGAAATGGTGATAAACTACGAGTGCTTCAGTGTCCCAAGTTCATCCTGGCTTCAAGGGAAAGGAGCCCTTATTTACTGGAAGTGACAGTGTATAACATAGTGTAAATTAAAATAGAAATGTAAATAACTACTAATATAAGAATATGAATACAAATACTTGGAGTAATGACAGTCAAAGCTTTGCTCTCTACGCTAGTTTACTGAATAAAAAGTTAATGCCTGGAGTGAAAATATATATATATATATATATATATATATATATATATATATATATATATATATATATATATATATATATATATATATATATAATATATATATATATATATATATATATATATATATATATATATATATATATATATATATATATATATATAAGTGTAATATATATATATATATATATATATATATATATATATATATATATATATATATATATATATATATATATATATATATATATATATATATATATATATATATATATATATATATATAAGTGTAATAAAGTTATAGGAATATAAAGTGTGAGTGTGTTTATGAATAATAAATGACAGAATACCAGCAGGGAACGAGCGCAAGTGGGAAGCTAGTACGTGCTCGTAATTTTCATTGCTTTAACAGTGTTTTTTTTTTTTTTTTGGTGTATGGATTCCAAACTACTTGAAAATCATAGAATAGTGTTTCTTGTGATAATATCAGCCTGTGGTAATCATAGTACGGGGTGTTGGGAAGTGTAAAGTGGAGAATTCGTTACCCAACTTCAGAAGTCTCAACAAGTCCTACGGTACTCGATGAAGGCTCAACAAACATCCCAGGAGAAAGCTGAAGGTATATGCCATAGGCATATTTCATTATAATATTCTAGGACTAATAACTGATTTTTGGCAAATATTTTTAAAAAGTCAGTCGGAGCACGAATATCCTCGCGGGACGCGCAAGGAGCACAAAAACATGCCTGCGCTTAAGGGGTTAACAATAGTGATAATACATTTTCAGTTACTGGAATAGTTCAGTTTTTAAACTGATTCAACTGAGTTCTAACCTCGTAAACAAAATCAAACCTGAAATGTATAATTATCATAGATTGATGCATACATGCATTGCATCTGTCCTTCCTTCACCAAGTGCTTAAATTTATCAAACCAGTGAAATACGCATTCATTGTGACATGTGCTTGAGTCAGTCATGCGTAAGTTCATCTAGGGCGAAAACTGGGTGTTATCTACCCAAGAGTCTAAATGAAAGACAAATGAGTGTCTAAGTAGTGAATGCACTGGACAGAGGACAGGAAACTCTAAAGCAGCACATCTGGCCACCCTAATGTATATGAAATATTATAATCATTCACAGTTCATCAGTATCTACCCTGTTTTGGTTGAAACAGTTAATCTTATGAGAATCTGATCTCCAGACATCCAGACTTATCTATGTGCTTTTGAGGATGAAAGAAGATCTATGGTCTGACAAATCTATGGCAGCTAGGGTGGGGCGCAAAGCTCTGTACCCAAACCCGTGATGTGAAACGGCTGTTATATATGTAAAAGGCAGCACAAATAAGATAAACACATATGAATACGATGTTAACATGTGTATTGTATGAGAGAACAGAAAACTTATTATGCATAAAATATTTATACAGAGCAATACAAAAATGTACATAAATATTGTACAGTTGCTAAAAAAAAAAAATGTAGTAACTTTTATTGGTTTTTACCGTATTTCTGAGGTGGGTAATAATGTCACAATTATGATTATAAGATAATATGCAGGAATATAAAAAAAATTATACCAATTTCTTAGTACAAAAATAAAATACATTAAACCCTCATGAATGGCAACACTCACACCTACCCAGTCTAAATCATGGCGCTGCGCCAGCGAGGTCATCTGGCGACATGTAAAACAGTAATAAATATTTTTAAATATAATTAGCTATAACAAAACAAAATAAAGAAATGAAAGCATAAGTTTATAACAGTCACTCATAAAAGAAACAAAATTCCCCAGGGTGACCCACATCTCCCCCAAGGAGAGAGAGAGAGAGAGAGAGAGAAGGCACGCCAGGGGCGGTGTTGAGTGCACTGTCGAGCTGAGGGAGAGATAGAGGAAGGGAGGGAAGAAAGGAGGGAGAGAGTGATTGAATGAAAACAAATCATGGCGCCGCACAAGCGAGGTCATCTGGCGACATGTAAAACTGTAATAAATATTCTTAAATATAATTAGATATAATAAAAACAAAATAAAGAAATGAAAGCATAAGTTTATAACAGTCACTCATAGAAGAAACAAAATTCCCCAGGATGACGCACATCTCCCCCCAGAGAGAGAGAGAGAGAGAGAGAGAGAGAGAGAGGAATCGCGCATATGGAAAACGTGGCAACACTGTACAGAGCCTCGCGCCCCACCCTAGCTGCCAGTTTAGATTTGTCAGACCATAGTCAATGTATTTATTGGCTGTATAGTCTGTTCTCACAGGACGTATATTTGTAACCCCCTCTTCAGTTTAGTTGATGGACAAGAACAGTCAAACTGGAGGATTAATTTGACTACTAACCAAAGATTGTCATATGTCCCTCATAACTAAGGCCCAATGAAATTCACACAACAGCTACCTGGTATTTAATGTGCCAGAGTGGCCCAGTTCCATTAAATAAAAACAAATACTGTGTGGTGAGTGCTCCTTGTATTAATATTTTCGGAAATAGGTTGAATAGCCATATGACTTAACCTGCCGCGTGCCAGTGCCATTTTAAAACGGTCTGACATAATTCCGAGGCCAGTGCCAATGCTGTTTTAAAATGGTCTAAAATAAAAAACTTCACTGTGACCTCATCTTTCAAGCTTCGTGGGTAAAAACTGGCAGGCATGTAAGGTAGCTGCTCCTCTATCATCCCCTAGGCTGTCAAGGCCATATTCTCACTCACTCCTCCCCCCCCTCAAGCTCGCTCTGCCTCACTCTGCTGTGTGGCTCACCTAGTGCTGTAATTAATGATTTGTAAATATTTTCATATAAGTGTAAGTTGTAAATATTTTCTTGTAAGTGTAAGCACAATATAGGGAAGTCAAGTTGTAAATACCTTTTTGTAAGTGCCAGGACTGTATGTAATGAAGTCAGGTTGTACCTATCTTCAAGTAAGTGTAAGATGATGCATTCACAGTGAGAAAGACGCGCAAATTGTGATAGATGCTGAAGTAATAAGTACTCAGAAAAGTGTACTGAACATTGCTATATCATCCCAGTATAAATAACTGAGTATACCCTACATAGAAAACGGCTTTCTCTCACGTACGTAGTGAGCATGAGAGAGCGGCTATACCTGTATATGAGTATGCCGGACTCAATAAAACCCATTTCCGAGCGTTGGTGAGCATTTTAACGGCAAAATTCATTGTTTCCACATCAAAATCTATCATTTTAGCCAAAAAATAAAAAAGGTCGAAAAATGGCCGGCACTAGGGTGACCCATAGAGCTGAAAATAGCTGGCATGTGGCGGGTTAAGAGGTATGAAACTTATCCTGGGCACTGTTTTTTTTTTTCTTTCTTTTAAGGATTGTCCACGAAAGTCACTGTATTCCTTTCTTTTGAAATTTCCACCAGTTTTCTTCATTGTGAGGTGCTGCATCTCAGACTTTTCTGCCAGTTTCGACTGGAGGGTTTGGAGGGCTGCAGACAGCCTTTTTCTTTACTATCCTTGCTGTATTCTATAATAGCGGCACACGACTCTGAGGATATTATTATCCTGTCCTGGCAATCTACCATTCAAAAGTGCATCTGATTTCGTGTATAAAATGAGAAGCATGTGATTCATGTATAATACGTTCGTGTATAATAATATTCGTGTATAATATATTCGTGTATAATAATATGATTCATGTGTAATATGATACGAAATCGGACGCACTTTTGAATGGTAGGTTGCCAGGGTACGATAATGACAACGTCAGAGTCGTGTGACACGACTATAGTAGCCTAGTCTCACTCTTGCAGGAACTGCCTAGCATGGGCCAACTGACCTACCGCAGATACCTCTTTTCTTTTGGTCCTATATTACAGGTATCAAAAAGTATACAGACATACCTTAATTTACGAACATAACTGGATCCAAGAGGCCGTTCGCAAGTTGATTTTGTTCGCAAAATGAAAATCCCTTACAGTACTACACGTACAACATAAAAAAAACACTGCACTGTTCACTGATTTGTCAGTAGGGATTTAAATGTCCTTAAGCAGTTTATATTGTATTATGAATTATAAATGCATAAATTAACACAAGAAATACACAAGAAAAACATACAGTATAAGACACAACTCTGTTCCTGCTATTGTCCGATGCCTTTTTACAACTGACGAATGATGGAACGTTTACCACCTGTGAAGATGTGGATGTGGCAAGTATTTCATTTTGTTTCGTTAGTTGTAAAAATACACCGGATACATGAGATAACAGAGTTATTCTATAAACATTAGTGTAGCTCACCTGAGGGCAGACATAGCAGGACTTGCAGGAAGTGAGAGGAGGCAGGTGGAGGAGTGGCGTTAGTTGGAAGATGTGGGTAGGAGAGAACAGTGAGCGAGTCTGGATTTTCGGGAGAAGCAGGCTGAACACGCTTCATTATTTCGAGTTTTTGTTCCATAGACATGGCACATCACTTCCTAGATGAACCAGAAGCACCACTATCAACACGCTTGCATTTATCAGCCATATTAAATGGAGTGAAAGTACTAAAAGCGCAATGAGCAGCGATCCTCTCTCCTCCAGGTAAACAAAACAGAAACAATAGATAGCGAGTTACCTGCCTAGTGACCCGCCTTGCAACTACTGTCACCCGTCACATTCAAAAGTGGTCACAACGGGCCGCTACAAGCTAAGTTCGTTTTTCGTGGTTACGTTCGTACCTGTGAGATGTTCATTATTTTTTTCGTGTTTGCATCTTTGAAACGCTTGGATCTTGAATGCTCATAAGTTGAGGTATGTCTGTATTAGTTAACATGGCCAGAATCTAGGAGCCCTTCCATTCACAGATTTTGACGGGTTTATAATAAAAGTTAAGATTCATCATAGGGTAATTCATTTCTGACACTAAAATTCTGTAGAATTATATGATGCCAAGTTTAAAGTCAACAAATGTAGCTCTCAGGGTCATGATTGGCTCCATTAGGTTTGGTTTGTATGTGAAACTGATGAAGTTCTTTAATTATTAACTTTACTGTCACACATTCCAACAATTCTTAAAACTTATTACTTTGAAAATCAGGATATGCCTTTATATTGGAAAAAATATTGCATGGTATAGGCATACCCCGGTTTAACGATGTAATTGGTTAGGTAAAACCCCACTGTTAGGCAGGGTATCATATCGGGACACTTTTAACACATAAAGCAATGTGGAGCATTTACCAGCCATGGGTTTCCCCCCAAACCAAGCCCAAAACCCACCCAAATGAGCCCAAAAAAAGTTTAAAGCCAATCTAAATGGCCTAACAGTTGTCAAAGAAGCCAACCAGCCAACCTAAGCATAACACCTATAAATACCTCATTAAAACCAACAAATAAATTCTATAATTCATCAAATATGTCTGGAAAAAATCAAGCTTAGTAAACTGGAACCCAAAACGGCAATCTTCACTCCACCTATGGCTAAAACATATTAGTCTAAGTCTAAAAATAGTAACTAAACACACAGTTTTATTCTGGAATATCATCAAAATCGGTAAAAAAAAAAAAATCAAAGCCCATCATTAAACCGGGGTTTGGCCATCGTTAGGCGGGGTATGGTGGTATTTCTACTCCCATCGGTATGCTGAGGTATCGCATCTAAGGGTATTTATTGTATATCGAGATATTTCTGTATTATAGGAGCGGGAGCTCATACACATTCTTCATCAAAATACTTATGCTGCTGTAGTGTTATAAATTATTAGAAATAGAGCTGCTTATAAATGTATTCTGTTAACTATCTATTTGTGATAGCCTAGAGAACTGAGATTCAGTGGAGTACGAGGAAAATAACTAAGGGTGTGCCACTTTGGTGCAAATATTGTACATGAGAGAAAATAATACATGATGTATTCCAGTATTCATAGAGATATGTGTGTCTGGCTGCCTTTAACGTGTGTGTGTGTGTGTGTGTGTGTGTGTGTGTGTGTGTGTGTGTGTGTGTGTGTGTGTGTGTGTGTGTGTTTATTTATACTTTATCTACTATTCAGTACAAGCTCCAACACTCTGGGGAACAACGTCATCGATGGCCAAGCAGGAATGGGTGGAATATGGTAGACAAACAAGCTGGCAACGTAACATGAATAAGTCAGCAATGGAGTGCACAGGGAAGGGGTGGTAGTGGTAGTGTGGTAGTTTTCGTTTCCCATGGCCCATTTTAACGTGAACCCAGTGCATGCAGGCTGAAGCTGACATTTTCATGCAATCCACAATCCTCGTTTGCAAGGATAGAAAGGGAGGTAAGAGACATTTGTTTATCCAGGAAGGGGAGTTGCTTACCGACAATGGTGGCGCAGCATGAAGCACCTCACCAGCACCAAGAATGAGGGAGTTTGAAATGAACATGAAAACAAGATAACCTATTATTGCAGTTTCGACCAGACACCAGCTTTGCTGTTTTTTTGTCATAAGGTGTACTTCTGAACAGGCAACACTTTGTGTCTAATACCACATCCATCTCAAATTGAAGTATGTTTTCTTAGGGCAATAGGGTTTATTTACATTAGACACGATGTCCTCCTACTTGGAGGTTTCCTATTTCTCGTGTCCCACTCAAACAAGGAATAGTGCAATGTATCATACATTAGTTAAGAAGCTAAAATCCCTTAACCCGCCCCATCCCGTCGACTTATGGGTACGTTGCAACATTTTGCATTTGCCAGTCCCGACGACGTACAGGTACATCGTGCAATTGCAAGGTCCCTAATTTGCACAATTTTCAATTTTCGCGCGTGATTTTTCGTACGTATACACAGGACACCTTCCTCTATTCCTCTACAAGATGCCAAGCAGGGACAATGCCTTACACCACATAACCTCCACCCTCCCCCCGCACGCCATTGTCTCGGCAATTCACCTGTTACCAGTGACCTGGCCAATAAAGACATTCAGGGCCAGAGTGATTCCCCAATCGATGACAATGTGGAGGACAAAGTTTACATTGCATTAGAGGAAGAAACAGTCAGAAATGATGATCAGGTAATGTGGCAAAAGAAGGTCAGGTATGGTGATGAGTTAGTGAGTGAAACAATGCTTATAATGCCTATATTACTGTTTGAAAACCAATATACTCTCGTACTACATATAAATTCGTACCAAGTAAATAAATAAATACCGTTTGTGAGTGGTGTGAAATAGTTACCCTCCCATAGAACTCGTTTTCTTTGGTGCCAGCCTGTTAGAAAACCCAGTCAGGTAAGGAGGTACTGCTATCTGGATCGAGTATTTTAAACCTCAGGTGAGCGATTTCTCTATGAAATTTCGATGTTTCTCACCAAAAGTGGAGGTTTTAGCCAAAAAAAAAAAAAAATCGAAAATACCTCGGGACTGGGGGGTGTCGGAGGTGCGAAATAGCTCGGGACGTGACGGGTTAATGCTATGTACCCTTACAAACTAGTTAATTCTGATGAAATATCATAATTCACCACTGTTCCTGTTAAAGACGTGTTAGCTTTCCTGTCAGACGTTTTGGGTAATAATATTGATGGTACTCCCTGTGAAAACATTAAACCTCCTCAGGTAAACCTACAGTTTCGCATACATCTGAGGTGCACCTGGGTCTGTCAGACCCAGCATAATATAAAATGCTGTAGTGTCACACATGTTTCACATAATGAATTTCTGATTATCTTACAATGTATTAGGTCTTACCAATTACAGACTATGCAAATAAGTTTCCATCATTCATCATCATCATCATTCGGACCTCCTTCCCCACCCTAGGACAGGGCGAGAAGCACCAATGTCCAGACAGCCCAAATTTGCCCAATCCAATGGGCCACACTTCCATTCATTCATCATTCAAGCCCCCGGAATCCTGGCTCTTTCGGATACACCAAAAACATACATCACGTTCTGTAGCTTCACATAAACGTATCTGACAGAGTCAGTCCGGACGTTGCCACGTTAAAAAGGGGTGCCATATCCCTGATCATGCACTTCTCACAACATTAATTCAGCCTGCTTAATCTCTTGTCATTTCCCTAGCCACACCGACTATCAAACCTCCCTTCCTCACACAATCATCCACCACATCTCTCCACCTTCTCCTTGGCCTACCTCGCCTCCTCCCTTCTTCAAATTCGCTCAGATATACCTTTTTCACCACTCAGTTATTATCCATTCTCTCCACATGACCATATCATCTCAGTACACTCCCTTCGATTCAGGTGTCAACAGACTTCCTCACTCCACATCTTTCACGAAGCAAATTATTTCGTATCCTATCCACTCCCTGTACTCCACATACATTCCTCAACAGTCCCATCTCCACTACTCTTACTCTTGACTTATCATTTTCATGCCACACTATACTGTAGTCTCACATCCATATATTAAAGTTGGCATTAACACACTTTCATGTAAGCCTCGTGCAGCTGCAACACGCAAGCCTCTGTTTCCTATCAAGGCTTTCATTGCACCAGCTATTTTCTTCCTTGTGTCACTCTACTTTCCACTTCTTTTGCACATTTTCCTCACTTTTCTGTCACTGTACCCAGGCATTTGAACTCTCTCACCAATTCCAGTCTCTCTCCATTCACTGTAACATCACACTGAGTCACATCTCTCAATAACCATCATTTTACGCTTTTCCACATTTACTCTCAAAGCACGGCGCTCACAGACATCAGCAAAACTCTGCGCTAGCCTACCAAGTTTCTGTCCGTCATTTGCAAGTAGTACTGCATCATAAGCATACAACAAATTTGAGACATTCTATCCATCACTATTCATTACCAAAGCCAACCCCCTCTCCATTACTCGTGTTTTTACTTCTCTCATCACCCCACATATATATATATTGAACACTCATGGGGACATCACACAGCCTTGTCGCACACCCACACCGATCGTGAACCATTCACTTAGATGCCCATTAACCCATGCACATGCTTCACTACCATCATAAAAACTCTTGACGGCACCTCGCAGCTTATCGTCTACACCGTACATGCGCAAAACCTTCCACACTCCCTCTCAGTCCACTTTGTCGTATGCTTTTTCCAGATACATGAACGCCATAAACACCTTACGGTCCTTCTCACAAGCCTTTACTGCTATATGTCTCACTGCAAATATTTGATCCACACATCCTCTGCCAATCCTAAAGCCACCCTGTTCATTACTCACTAGGACTTCTGATATCTCTCTTACTTTCTCTGTAATAATTCTTCCATATACCTTCCCTACCACACTCAATAAACTTATGCCATGATAATTCTTGCACTCACTTCGCTCACATTTATTTTTGTATAGGGGTACGATCACAGCGTTTTCCACTCCGCAGGCAGTTTCACTCATCCATGCCTTCATACGTATCTCCAACAAGCATTTCATTCCACTCTCCCCACTACACTGAATCATATCTGCATACATCTCATCAACTCCAGCTGCTTTCCCATTTTTCAGCCGCTTCACAACACTCTTAACCTGTGCGAGTGTCACGTCTCCTGGCACTGAATTCCTTCCCTGCACATCTCCAAAACCAATCATGTTTACAGCCGCTCTGCTCTCTCTATTCCCATTCATCAGGCTTTCAAAATATTCTTTCCATCTGGTCCTTACTTCATCCCTATGGGTTAATAAATCTACCACCTACATCCTTCACACCATCACATTTCTTTCTGCTCTCACTTCTACATCTCTGCACTTTTTTCCAGAATAACTTCCTATTTTCAGAGTAGTTTGCATTCATTTTTCTTCCTAAATCATCATTTACCTCCATCTTTTTCCTTTTCATTAGTCTCTTTACGTGCTTTGTGATCTCAGTTCATTCAGTTCTGATTTCAAATGAACCCTTATCCTGTAACAACTTTAGCCACTTCTTCCTCTTTTCCTCCACTGCTCTCTTAACCTCCTCATCCCACCATGCCATACCTTTCTTCTTTGTTGTTATTCTTGCCACGTCACACACCGCTTTAGCATTTCTGACTAAGCAACCCCTATATGCATTCCACAAGCTCTCCAGATCCATTTCATTCCAATTCATTGATTTCAACTCTTCCCCTACTTTGTTCCTGTATTCATCTGCCATTTCTTTGATCCTTGGCTTCTCAACTTTCAGTCTTCCACCCTGACTGCTCCTCTCTCTCCTGATCCATCTCACTCCTCTCAGCTTGATCTTGCATACCAGAATCGTATGAACTGACAGACCTCCACATCGTCCTCTCACGGCCCTCGTATCAGCAACCATTCCCATCATCGACCTCTCTACGAACACCTAATCAATCAGGCTTCTTTCAGTATGATCCCAGGTCCCTCTATACCATGTAGACTTATGTGCATCTTTGTGTCTGAAATACGAGTACAAATGCATAACCTCCTATCCTGACATATCCGTTAGTCACTTCCCGTTAGCATTTTCTCATACTGCACGATTACAGCCCATTATGTTATCCTCAGGACCAGTGCCTACTGTACTCTTCCATGCATATCGGCCATTACGATCACTTTATAGCTCCTGGGCATTTCTCCCACTGCTTCATCCACCTCATCCCAAAATCTGTCTTTCTCTCACTCTACATTAAAAAAAAAAAAAAAAAAAAAAGCCGAACATTTTTTTTGAGGGGGGGGGGGGTAGTAGCCACACAAGAATACAACGACCACTATGAACCTAGCATTTGTGTTATACCTTAAAGGAATGGTGGTCCTTCATGATGGACATAGTGGATCCCACACAGCATAAAGACAACCAGCAAACTAAGAGAGAAAAAATACCTCCCTTCCTCAGGTACACCTGGGTTTCAAACACCCAACATGCAGTTCTGAGCAATATAATGCAAAAACATAGTGAGCCACGAAAGTAACCCCATTGCATCCTGCATGGGCACAAAAAGTTAGGAAGCTACTTAGAAGGGTAGGGATCCCAGGCATCTATAAGTTACTGAACTATAACATCGAAAAAATCGACCGGGTCTGTCAGACCCAAGTGTACCTGAGAAGCGTTAAACTAATAAGGTTGTGGGTAAATAATTCATCTTTGTTTTTTTGTGGTAAACATTATACAAAACACGTGGTGCCAGGCACAGCAAACCTCGTCCAACAGTAGTAATTTTATTGCTGTTAAATACTGATTCGGTACTGCTATTTAGTGTCAGTAAACAATTAAAGTCTAAGGTAATGGCAGAAATGAAATGTAACTTGTTATCTGTCAATACCAATCGTAACTTGTTTCGAGTTAAAGTTCCCTGAATATCCGTGACCATGGGTTTGACCTTTCAAGGTCACTTAATGTTAAAGGTCATGGTACCAATTAAAAACCCATGTGGGACTTCCAATATGCTGATAATAGCAAATATCTCTAACTTCAACAAGTTTTGAGTTATAGCCCCCTGAATATCCGTGACCTTGAGTTTGACCTTTCAAGGTCACTTAAGATCAAAGGTCAGATACCAATTAAAAGGCCATATGGGACTTCTTGTATGTTGATAACAGTAAATATCTATCTTCAACCAGTTTCGAGTTATAGCCCCCTGAATATCCGTGACCTTGCATTTGACCTTTCAAGGTCACTCAAGGTCAAAGGTCATGGTACCAGTTAAAAGCCTATATGGGAGTTACTATATGTTGATATTAGTAAATATCTCTATCTTCAACCGGTTTCAAGTTAAAGCTCTCTGAAAATCCATGACGTTGATTTTGACCTTTCAAGGTCAGTCAATTACCTCCAAAATCTAATCACTTTGTTTGGGACCAGTGCCCACATCCTGAAAGTTTCATGTAATTTCATTCGGCCGTTTCTCCATAATATTGCTACCAAAGAAAGAAACAAAGAAACTCGACCAAACACAATACCTCGTCGGATTCCATCCCGGGTGAGGTAAAAATTTGGTACGGCCATGGGTAAGCCCCTCTCCCTTGTGCTGGTAATTATATACATGAAGTACTTTGAGAGTAATTTGTTGACCTCATAAATAGAGAAAAAAAGTCTGACTCCAATACGTTGCTGACATTCTTTGCTTTTGATCTAACAATCTTCCTTCTGATGAATTTCTACTTCAATTAAATTCCCTACTCCCATCCATAAAGTTTACTCATGAAGTGAAAGTGGATAACAAACTGCCCTTCTTGGATGTGGAGGTCACCAGGGATTAAGGTGTTCAAGAGGACTAAGGTATACAGGAAAACAAATATGCCGGTAATGTCCTATGTGCATTATTATTCCAATCATCATATTAAAGTAAAATGATGTATCTTCATATCTACGTACCTGAGAACATATAAATTTCAGACCCCGAATTTCTAGGTGAAAACTACAAGTGATTCAGAACACTGAGAAGAAATATATCCACTCAGAATACTGACCCATTATACAGCAAGGAAACACTTCTCTGCAGTTAAAACCAGTAGGTCAGAACTCCAATCCAACCACAGAACCCTTGCCCTCCCTGTCCATGAAAATTTTCTTGATACTGTTCATATACCGAAAAAAATAAAAATATGTACACGTACTGTAGCTTTCAAATATGAGAATACCTTCAAGAAAACCATCATCCAGAATAGACCATCAAGTAATTCAGGTGTATATAAAATTCCATACAAAATCTGAAATACAACTTATACAGGACAATCTGGGAAAGGTTTGGAAACCAAGATATCACAGCATAAGAAAAAGACAGCCCAACAGAGTAGTGGCTAATTCCAACACAAAGCATCCATTGATCACCACAGTGTCTGGGCAGGTTCTAAGATACTAGCAAGATCAAAAAGCTTCCATGACAGAAATGTAACTGAATCATGTTTAATTTCTGGGACATATGAGAATAAATAAACATGAGCTACGGCCATTTTAAATGCAATGAATTGTTAACAGAACTGACTAAAGCAAAATCCCCCAGGCTAACATTGTCTGCATTGATTGCTATGGTTAGGATGTAAGTTCAGCCGAGGTGAGGTGAGGTCATGTCGTTAGGTCCCTCTTTGCTCTGTGTATCCTTCCCTGGTGCAGGTGTGTTGTAATACCTCCACCCCCATGTCTCTATGTCACTCTGTCTAAAGATGAAATATACTTAAGTGCTGACTGTCTTCATTTTAAATTCTCCTGTGGTCATTTTGCAAGCATTTCTTCACGGTGGTTTCTGCATTATATACAATGTATGCAGGGGTCCACTGCTGCCAGAGCTCACTGGAGCGCCGCTCTGGCATCTGTTTGAATATTGCTTAAGAGGGAATAACTTGTGTCAGTTCCAAAATACAGTTTTTTTTTTTTTTTTTTTATGCATGTAGATACGAAATACGATAATAATATATGTAAAGATTTAAGCTTATTTACAATCGTATGTATTGAAAGACTAGACAGGATTTGTATTGGTCTAACCATATAATACCTAATGTGTGTGGACATTGTGAGTATTTACACCCACAGGTACGCTCCATGTCAAAATGTTTCTGGGCAAGAAACAGTACGAGGCAGAGTTGCTAACTTACTGCTTTTGATACTAGTATTCAGCGATATTCGCACAGCATGAACAATAGTTCATAAGACGTATTCATACTTGATTACATGGTACCAGCTTAGGTGGCTGAAAGTGTTAAGAACACTTGATTTATTTATAATCTTTTTACCTGGATTTTTAAATTATCCTTTGTACAATTTGCAAGGTTTAAGGACAGATCTTGTATTTTTATAAAATAATTTTTTAACAACATTGCTATGATTAAGCTGCATTAGTAGGGCTACATCAGTGGTGGTCTCTAATACTGAAGTTAAATGTTCCTCACTAACTAGGCCATGGATTCTTAGCACATAACATTAACTTCTACCTTTCGTAAATAAACCGAGAAGTTTAACAAGAACAACGTACAAGAGACAGATAACAGTAAGTGCGACAAAAGCTGTGTTTCACCTGCATCTAGTTCAAATTGCCTACCCGGGCCCAAATACAGTTCTGAAAGTAACAGTGCTTCGAAGTCAGGCCTGTATCCCTGTCCAGGTGATTGATCTGAAGAAATGTGGAAGAAAACGAAGGAAACTTATTCTAGTCAGACTTCATGAATGCTAAACTTGAGCGTAAAGTTTGTGCAAACATAAACAATCTGACACTTTTACTTCTCAGGGCTTGAGGCTGTCAAATGAAAGGCAAATGTGCCAAGTACCCTACAACGGAGCCTATCGAAGCTAATATACACTTGAAGTCTCAGAAAAACAAAATGATTAGAAACTATAAAAAGCTCACATTGCTGCCCCAAGTGATGAAAATAAAGTTAATGAAGATGCTCTTGGAAAACTGTGTTACACCATGAATGTTTTGCATATAAAGGCAACTCGTTAAATTTTTCGTACTGCATATTGTTACCTCCCCGTCCCACAGTGCCACAAGCTCCAACAGCAGTAGTACAATACAGGAAGGACATTGCCCAGTGAGTTATTCTTCTTATGGTCAGCCTGTCGGTGTACAACAACAAGATCGGCTCACGTGTGGTAAATAAACATTGTCTTCTTGTGTTCACTGTCTTTATTTTCCAAAGGCTTACACTTAATGCTTGCCAACTTCACTTCGCTGTTTTCACAAGAACCGGAGCTACACAATCTGCACTGACACTGAACTATACTCAAACTGAATTGAAAAGAAACTGACTCCCCTAAGTGTGTGTGTGTGTGTGTGTGTGTGTGTGTGTGTGTGTGTGTGTGTGTGTGTGTGTGTGTGTGTGTAAATATTCGCCCCGCACTTGTAGGGGCACGGGCGAACTGAGAGCCCGTCAGGGAGAAGCAGAACAAAAAGCACAAAGCAGAGAAAAAAAAAAAAAACGCGGGGACAAACGAGCGTAAAGGAGGCAGAGGGCAATCACGAGCTGCAGCAACTGGAGCAGGATGGTATAACTCAAGGCAACTCATCAGAATCTTCGATGTCGGTATATTCTGAGTCCCGATCGAAATCTTCGTAAATCGGCAAATCCCCTGAGTCTCGTAGGCTAGATGGACAGCCTAGATCATTGCTTTCCCTCATCTCCTCTACGGCTTCAACCAAGCCACGCTCGAGTTCAGCCTCTAGGAACTCACGAACAGCTGCAGGATCGACAGCAGCTGTCTCAGCAAGATGGGGAGGTAAGATCGCAACGAGCTCAGGGCGAAGAGGAGAGTGATCAGGGACAGCCACAGGTGTAGAGAGCGAGGCCACGGGCACAGCAGCAGGCGTGAGGGCCACACCCTCAGCAGCAGATGGAGAGTCCTGGGAGGAAGGGCCCTGACGATCCAAGGAATCGGCTGGATCAGGTGAGGCAGCCCTGTCTCCTTCAGCTGCGGTAGGCAAGGGGTGTACCTCAGCAGAAACGGTTATTGTGTCTAATTCCATAGCCACCTCTTTATATAGCTTTACATTACATTTGAAGCTTCTAGTTTAGCACCTACAGTTACCAAATTAAGGACATCCAAAACATGCCATAGTGTTCTTACTTTACATATCACTAAATTATTTAGCATACAAAATGAGAGAAAATTACATAATTTGATATTCACATAAATAAAACATTATAGAGAAAAAAGCATACAATTTAATGCAAAACTTTACAAAATACTTCCACTCACATATAGCAGGCTAACTGGCAACACCGACACGTAACCGAACAACGAGAGATACTGAGAACCTTCTACTACCTCCTGTCTAGCAAATACCACTTCTCAGCAATATTATTTAGCACAATGACAGACCATACTCTAATCACTTAGACTTACTGAAACTTCAAAACAAAAATGGTAATGACATTGGATTTGGACTGCATTCCCAAGCTAGAGCTACATACATCATTATTACATAGCTACATGAGCGTCCGGAGTAGGGGGCAAGGGGGGGGCAGTTGCCCCGCCTTGGAATTCGATTGCTTCAATTCTTGTTCAAGGATGATTGATTGATTTGAGTTG
Organism: Coenobita brevimanus; assembly: GCF_032717465.1. Lineage (NCBI taxonomy): Eukaryota > Metazoa > Arthropoda > Malacostraca > Decapoda > Coenobitidae > Coenobita > Coenobita brevimanus. The sequence goes on along the minus strand of NC_137014.1, from coordinate 31,943,410 downwards.
ATTCATGCATTCTGTCACTATGCATTTGATGTAAGTCATGTAACTCATGTAAGTCTATGCCTATGCCTATTTGGAGTGTGTATTTTGATATGACCGCACATATATGTATAATTTCTTTTATTTTGCCTCCCCCTACATAGAACCCTGCGGACGCCCCTGCATAGCTATTAATATAATGAAGGAAATTTGCCAACATATCAAGCAGATAAATGGTAAAATTTGTCACAGACTTCTTGGTGTCAGATCTGGTCTTGCTACAATTCTGAAGAAACATTACCCTGGTGTGACAGCAAGGAACTGTCTTAACCACAAGTAAGAACTTGTGAGTGATTTGGTGACAGAGTTAATGGAATTAATAATTTTCAGTCATTTACGGGAAAATTCTTCTCTGTTTACAGTAGACAACCTCCAAATTAAAAGGAACTGTCAATGTGTCTCTGAGCAAGATTAATTCTTTTTTTTACTATAATAGGCTGTTTTCTTAGCACCAGATGGGTAGTTAGCTCATTTCGAACAGCTTCAGCAGTGTCACTGAATTGTAAAGCACTACTGTATGTTGCCATTTTGAAAAAGCAGTGAAGGATGAAACAATGAAGGTCCGTTGAAAAGAATCTCGTCAGAATACATTGTTTTGGACTTGGCTCTAATGTATGACACGTTGCATGAATTTGGTTTACTGGCAGAGTATTTACAGAAACGCAATAATACGATTGTGTATGCAGACAATCTTAGTCAACGGACCACAAAATCAATGCATGGACTGAAATAACAACTTGGTACAAAAACTCCATAAGTTCGAGAGGCCGTTGGAAAGGAGAAGTTTGGAGAAAATTCCTTGCTAAGGAACAACAATATTATCTCCATTAATTACCTACAGTTTTTGTACTAGTCTCATAAGCAATTTGCAGCACCGTATGTTCATGACAGCATCCTTGAAAAATTCTCAGTCCTCTGACCCTTGGAGTATACATAACCCTCTACTAAACGAAATGTGTGTCCTTGCTAAATACTCCTGGCTTGCTGAAATACTGCCTAATTGTGAAGAATCTGCAATATCATCTCTCTGAAAGAAGTTTAAACTTTCCCCTTCCTCTAATACATGTCTTCAGAGCTGATGTAGAGGATGATGAACACACCATCCCCGAAGTTTTACATCCATTGCTGAGGTGTTCACAAGTTATTCTTATTAGTACTGCTTGGTGTAAGAAGGGATTCAGTCACATGAACTTCATAATTACACTAACACACTCAAGGATTCTCATAAACCATGTATCGGTACTTATGTCTGTTAAACCACACGGACGGTTCAGCTGAATCCAGAACCATGTGTCACATCTTAGCTGCAGTATCACGGATCACCAGACACCAGGACAGGAGTTGCCTCAGACCCACGAACACATACTACATCTGACCCTTTGTGGAAATTATTATGAAACCTCTCACTGATGGCGTTAGATATATAGGTAAGTGCTTGTTAACTGGCAAAATTCATGATTAGCGTCCATATTTTCACTAGCTTAATAATTATTTTATGATAATTAGCGAGTACAGCTGTGCAATTGTCATTAATAAATTATCATGTGTTTTTATTGTACCAGTTATACACCGATATGTAATGATAGGCTGTATTCTTGTTAATGTCTAGATTTGTCTGGAACTCTGGAATGCATATTTCTTTCGTCTTGGTTTAGTGTAAGACATTATAAAAAGCTATATTCATAATTCACACACACACACACACACACACACACACACCTATATCTATAATCTATATCTATCTATCTATATATATATATATATATATATATATATATATATATATATATATATATATATATATATATATTTTAATATAGGAAATGACAAGCATTTTGACAGCTTTGACAATGTCACGAATCAAATTCGCGACATTTCCTTTTTGTGAGAAGCCATGAACTATTAGTGGAAAACTCACTGTTTATCGTTCAGTTAACCGCTCATTCGGACGGAAGCTTTGTCAAATCAATTTTTCATTGTCATACGTGATCGTCTTTGTGTGAGACATTAGCGCTTCCGCTGAGCGATTTGTTTTGGGCGCGTTTCACTCACTCGACCGTTAAAAAATGCGGCCTACTGCTCCCCTATTTTCCCACGATTTAGTGAGTCCAGTTGTTGCTCTGACGGAGAGAGGTCCTGTGCCAGAAGTGTGAGAGGTCAGCTAGCACCCAAGCTCCACTAGTGCAGTTGCCCAGTGCTCCCACCCTTGGTGATACAAAGCATTCATCGACTAGTATTTCCTTTTTGTATTTTCTTAGACTTAAGAGTTTAATTCAGGTGTTTTTCTTGGGCATAAGGATTTAGCTCTTGTGTGAGTGAGTGAGTGCGATCTCATTAATTTGATTTGAAATGTAACGTTAAATTTATTTTTGTGATCAATAAATTTAACAGTTCTTTTTCTTGAGCTTAATGTAAACTCTTGTTTCATTTCTCCATAATTAAGCTTATTTCCCATATAGCTCCTAGCCTGCATAAACGTTTTGCTATTCATAACTGGTACTTAGGCCAGTTTTGTATTAAACTTAAAATCCGTTGTGCCTCCTAGGAGTTAAGTACCAGCAAGAACCTGATACCATTGTTAGTATTAGTTATTGTCAGGGGTGAAGTAACTTTCTCCAGAGGCTACAGTACTATTGAACAGCAATCGAGTGATTAGTCTCTGCTGTGTACTGTCGAGAAAGTTTATAAATTCTCGTTCTTAGAGAATCGTTGCTTGATTTAGCAAGACAATCATTGTCCCTGCTCTTCAATATTATTGAATATTATTATCAATTAAATAATATTTAAGCATTTATTTTAAAAACCCCGTGATATTATAAAAACCCCGTGACAATTGGCGACCTCGCCAGGATATTAACTCCTACCTCTAAAGCTATTCACGAGATAGTGCTCACTCATTCATATTTAGGTATTTATAATTAAAGTTTATAGGCACAAGTTTACTGGTGTTTACCGTTAATTTAGCAAGTGAATTTTTGCTTTATTAATCCATAGAGTACTTAACTCTATTTAGTACTTTATTTTTGGTAACGCCAGACGATTTTATTCGCTCCTGGGTAGCCGTCGTACCCATTGTGTTAATTATTGAGTTCTCAGTTATTTGCATTTTGCTTTAATCATTGCCAGTTAACTAGATAAGACTGTTCACCAGTAGCTTGTGTCTGTATTCTTTATTTGTGTTAATAGCATTCGTTTGCGAAGCAGTATCAGCCACGCAACCAACCGTCGGGACAAACTTTTTCACCACCAGCTCAAAAGAGGCAGGAAGCGAATGCAGCCTTCATTCCTCAGCAGCAGCACGGTGGTCACGTCCCTACCAGTATGGGTACTCCCCCACAGTTCACTAGTCCCACAGTGACAGTGAACCCCCCTCCACAGATGGCCAATGTTCCATCTCCTTATAATCCTCAAGGCACAATGTTTGCCGCATCAATTCAGCAGCCTCATGAGTGGCTAGCTGCTTCCTCCACAGGCCCTCCCACAGGTGACAGTACCTTCCTTGTTCAGCCAGGGTTTGTGGGAGACATTCCTGTGAAGGTCCTGAGAGATAATGGTTCCTCAGGTTGCTCTGTCAAGCAAAGTTTAGTTCGGCCTGAGCAGTATACAGGTCGACAGATCCATGCAAACCTTATTGATGGATCAGTGAGATTGTTCCCTGAGGCATGTATCCAGGTGGCATCTCCATTTTATACTGGTACGACACTTGCAGTTGTCATGCCAGAACCTTTATTTGACGTCATCATTGGCAATATTTATGGAGTCAAGGATAGTTGCTCCGATGATGATGCTACTCAGACTTCGGCTGCTGTGGTAACACGAGCCATGGCTGTGGCTCCAGACTGTGTCACCCCAGTGATCATTGAATCGCCGCAAGATCTGATGTGTAGTCAACTTGTTGTACAAGAACAACATTCTGACCCGACACTTGCTACCGTGCGGAACAAACAAAAGGGTCGGGTGATTAAGTACTCACGGGGAGGTCGGGCCAAGTTCCTTCGCAAACAAGGACGGCTGTACCGTGAGTCACGAACACCCGAGGGCGAGGTGTGACTGCAGTTTGTCGTCCCCGCCAAGTACCGCCATGCAGTGTTAGAATGGGGTCATTGTTCAGCCTCAGGAGGTCACATGGGCAAAAGGAAGACCCAGGGCCGTATCCGAGCTGACTTTTTCTGGCCAGGGATGGGACGGGACATAGATAGTTTTGTCCGTTCCTGCAGTGTGTGTCAAAGTAACACCACTAATCAGGGATATGTCCTTCCTGTGCCATTCATAACCACACCTGTAATCTCTGAGACAGTTGAGAGACAGGGTAGTGGTGAAGTGGGTGCAGACCTGATGTCTCGCCCATTGGCCCCACAGGACACAGTATGTCCAGGGCCTGTACATACATATTATGTACCGTAAGTTAAGGGGGAAGTTCGAGAGAGAATTCCGCAGAGGCGACTCAAGGCTATGGAAGACCCGAGTTTGCACAAGGATTCTCAGCTCCCCGATATTAATATAAGTACTGTAGGTTAAGGGGGAAGTGAGAATTCCGCAGAGGCGACTCGAGGCTATGGAAGACCCGAGTTTGCACAAGGATTCTCAGCTCCCCGATATTAATATAAGTACTGTAGGTTAAGGCACAGGTTGAGGACCCGTGTGCAGTTCGAGGCTATGGAAGACCCGAGTTTGCACAAGGATTCTCAACTTGCTGACCATAATCGTGTGCTATAATTAATGGCGACCTCGAATGTACGTCGTAGCACTGACTGCTAAGCAGAGAGAGTAATTGTAACATAATAATATTTTTGTCTCATTGACATTTTTGATGCTCCACCTCAATTGGTTTTGCAGGTACAGCAATGGGTGTAGCAGTTTTGCTGTGCGGGCCAGCTGATCGTCTGCCGCAGGCTGCCGCCTCTTCTCCTCTGCCTTCGTCGTCGCCTTATTATTTACTGTGTCATTTTACACGTAGGTACAGTTACACTACAACTGTCACACCTACACCGTGTATTACATACACCACGCTACACAACAATTAGTTGTCAGTGTAAATGTAGCGAATTTTCGCTCAGTTTGACCTGAGTACAGGATTTTCACTGTCGTCACGGAGTTTTTCCCTCAAGCTTGCTTCTATTAACGTAAATACGAGGTTTTTTCGCTCACTGGCGACTGTGACTTTCTCCTGTAGCAGGATAGCACACACACCACAGTGTGAATCTTGTGTGACTGAGTTAGGATGTGTACATATATATATATATATATATATATATATATATATATATATCCACAAATTTTTTCCCATAAGGAAAAAATTTTATTTTGTAGGGGCGTAATGTTACGAATCAAATTCACGACATTTCCCTTTTGTGAGAAGCCACGAACTATTAGTGGAAAACTCACTGTTTATTGTTCAGTTAACCGCTCATTCGGACGGAAGCTTTGTCAAATCAATTTTTCATTGCCATACGTGATCGTCTCTGTGTGAGACATTAGCGCTTCTGCTGAGCGATTTGTTTTGGGCGCGTTTCGCTCACTCAACCGTTAAAAAATGCGGCCTACTGCTCCCCTATTTTCCCACGATTTAGTCAGTCGAGTGTTTGTTGTGACGGAGAGAGGTCCTGTGCTCCAGAAGTGTGAGAGGTCAGCTAGCACCCAAGCTCCACTAGTACAGTTGCCCAGTGCTCCCACCCCCTGGGTGATATGCAGCATTCATCGACCAGTATTTCCTTTTTGTATTATCCTAGTTTTAAGAGCTTAGTTAAGGCGTTTTTCTTGGGCGTAAGGATTTAGCTTTTGTGTGAGTGAGTGAGTGCGATCTCATTAATTTGATTTTGAATTGTAACGTTAAATTTATTTTGTAATCAATAAATTTAACAGTTCTTTTTCTTGAGCTTAATGTAAAGTAAACTCTTGTTTCATTTCTCCATAATCAAGCTTATTTTCCATATAGCTCCTAGCTTGTATAAACGTTTTGCCATTCTTAACTGGTACTTAGGCCAGTTTTGTGTATTAAGCTTAAAATCCGTTGTGCCACCTAGGAGTTAAGCATCAGCAAGAACCTGATATTATTATTAGTATTAGTTATTTATTGTCAGGGGTGAAGTAACTTTCTCCAGAGGCTAACAGTACTAATTCAGCATTTGTGAGTAATTGGTCTCTGCTGTGTACTGTTGAGAAAGTTTATAAATTCTCGTTCTTAGAGAATCGTAGCAAGTTAGCGTAAAGTAATCATTGCTTGATGTAGCAAGACAATCATTGTCCCCTGTTCTTCAATATTATTGAATATTATTATCAATTAAATAATATAAGCATTCATTTTAAAAACCCCATGATATTATAAAAACCCCGTGACAGACAACTAATTAACAAATTAGCACTTCAGCACTGGATATAGAGTGAGAGAGAGAGAATGTCCCGAGCGCTTTCGGGTAATGGCATCTCCCCTGTAGCTGTGACTATTCGAAAGGACTAGCTGGGGATATTGTCGTCTCTCTTTTTCGTTGTGGATATATTATATATACCTGTGTTTTGCTCGGTGTTTTTTTTTGGGGGGGTCGACTTCTCGCCCTAAAAACACTAGCTACTGAGCGGGGTCCTCTTTTGAGACCGGAAATAGAACACACAACAAGTGAAACAGGGCATAAAAACTCGGCAGACCAACCTTACTCACAAACAGGCTTAATATCGATTTCCTTACAATATACGGCAAGTGTATACAATCTAGGTATTATGGACAATGTTAGGCTTTTGGTACACAATATCAACAGTACACAATACATACAAGGGCAATCACCATCAGTCAATAATATTCACTAATAGTACATAGGAATTATAGGCACAGTCCATATAGTCCTTCCCGTACAGTCCTAGTGTACCACTGGTTACTTTCAGACTTAGGCAATTCTCATTGTACACTAAAGGTGTCACTGTGATTCAGTCTTTACTGTACCACTGATATAAATAAGCCACATAATACAGACACTGTCAGTCCTTGATCGGTAGGGAGTCACTGTTATTGCACTAGTGGGTTTCTTGGGCTGCTGAAACCTGAGCTTAACATAGGTGGCGCCCGGGCGTAGGGGGCTGGTCCTCGGGCGTGCCCTCCCGTAGGAGACACGGGACTACTGCCGGAGGTGAGGTCGCCCGGGTGTGGTCACGTTCCGCGGTGCAGGGAGGCCCTTCCTTAGTGGGGCCTCGACCTCCCAGGTGGCCCTCAGGGCTGGGGCCAAACAAGGCTAGGAGCCTTGCCTGTCGTCGTCTGCTCCTGATGGAGGGTTGGCGTCGGGATGGGCTAGAGAGGTCCCACCCCAGGGTCCTGGGTGCGTCCCTGGTTGGCTGAGGGCTGTGGTCACCGCTAGTCTGGACTGCCGTCAGGAGCGGCCTGCGGCGTCCCTTCCAGGTGACATCCGTCAGTACCGGGCGTTGTCCAGGGGCGGCTCATAGGGCGTGGACTTCCTCTCCCGGGATTGGGCCCTGCCACCACTCCTCAAAGGGCAGCTCCTCGTTCTGGGGACCATACCTGTGGGGAGAGTGGGAAGGGTGTCTCGTGCAGCCTGTGGAGGACAGGTACGCTGTGCCAGGGACTTCCTCTGATGGGGAGGCCCTAGAGACTGCAGACGAAGGGAGTACGGTGGCTGACCCTTCCCCGACATGGACAGTGGCTGACGTTGCAGTTCCACAGCCCCTGAAGGCAGCAGCACAAGGGTGTACAGTGGTCGCTCCTTCCCCAGTATGGACAGTGGCTGATACCGTGGTGCTGCTCCCGGAGGAGGGAGGAGGGAGATGAAGAGTGTACAGTGGCCGTTCCTTCCCCGATGTGGACAGTGGCTGACATCGTGGTTCTGCCTTTCCCTGGCTTGCCAGTTGAGGTGATTACAGTTGCCGTCACGTCCAACCCGGGGCATACAGTGGCCACCACCGTGGGGCTGGTTCCAGGTGTGGCTGCAGCAGAAGGGCGTACAGTGGCCGCTCCTTCCCTGGTATGGACAGTGACCGATACCACGGTGCTGCAGGGGGCAACAGCAGAAGGTCGTACAGTGGCCGATCCTTCCCCGGTATGGACAGTGGCCGATACCGCGGTGCTGTGTGGGACTATCAGAAGAAAAGTCCCACCCCGATCCTGGTGAGTGCTGGCCAAGCTGAGCTGTAGGTGGCCGGGACTGTTTGGTTGTCTCTGGTCGTGTTGAGGGGAAGAGGGGTGTAGAGCTGTTGTGTACCTGGGCCCGTACCGCTTGGACCATGTGCAGTGTCTTCCTGCCCCTCCATGGTCTCCTGGAGTGGGGGTGCGTTCGTGGTTTCATCCTACTGTAGGTGGGGTGTCTCCACGGGGGGGTGTATTTCAACCTCACGCTGTCTGAAGATGTAATATACGAAAGTACTCACTGTCGCTCCTTTCATTTCTCCTGTGGTTACTTTGCATATATATATATATATATATATATATATATATATATAGAGAGAGAGAGAGAGAGAGAGAGAGAGATAGATAGATAGATAGATATAGATAGATAGAGATAGATATAGATATAGATAGATAGATAGATTACCATTCAGTACAAACCCCAACTCGGGAACGTTGTCGCTTAAGGCCAGGCAGGAAGGGTAGCTAGCAACATGAGAACAAAAGGATACAGTGACGCATACATGAGGCAAAGTTGATCATACTGAGCACAGTCACAAACACAGTAAGGAAACACAATACTGCATAAAAATGTACACAAATACAACAGAAATCATACATAGTGACACACATGCTTCTCGCATTCATCCTGCTCGGTTTCTATGTAACACAGATGTTTCATAGAAAACTAGATATTTTAGGGTCAGCTTATGTAGAAACAACAGCCAACAAGCAAATTCCGGGGCACCACAGATGATGCCACGCCCCACAGTGCCACCCCACCTTTCACTCGCCGTCACACACACTTTCCCATTAAAGTCCCGACCTTGCTAGAGGTCATGCTGTGCGCTTTGTTGCACGTCATTTTGCCCAGCTCGTGTTGCTAAGGCTGGTGATGTCCACACTATGTATATTTCAATGGGCAGCGTTCGCCAGTAACCATTGAGCTGTGAGAAAAGGAGGAAGCATACTCAAACTTCAGCAATTCAAGAGACTGTGATATTGAGAATTGTGACACCATGCTGTGCCAAGCAGAATAGGAAAAAGATGATGTGGTGCTAGCAGTGGCTGTCTCGACGTAATTTCAGAGGAATCTTCAACCACATTTTGTCAGAGTTCGATACAGAAATTGGAAAAGACTCTGAAAACTACACCAGAACACCAATAAGTGCATTTTATAGTTTACTTAATAAAATGGAGCCATACACTTCCAAAGAGGATACTCGTTTACGTGACAACATCTCAACCGGAGCTCTTCTTAAACTCTTGTTCAAGTATTGCGTGTCTTTCACCAGCCAGATACACGGATCCATTAGTTCAGTAAAATATATGGTTTTGCCCCTTGGCCATTCAATATCTGTACGTTCTTCTTCCATTGCTTCTCGCCTCTCCAGTCCTGATAGATCCGTCCATACCAAAGTCCTATGAACCCTACACAACTCCTATGAACCCACAATGTCCTCCCTGGCCCTGTCTCCCGCCTGTTATAGCACGGGACCAGTTTGTCTAGCTAGTCTCCCTGTCAACTTGCAATCTAAAGTCTGTATTAGTGCATGGTGTAGTGCTGCCTCTACTGTAGCTGAACATCCCATCATTCAACATCCTGTCTGAATCATCCGCAGGAGTATCCAGTAATTATTAACAATATCCAACTCAATCTTGCATCATCTTTAAACATACCTCGGGTTTCATTCTCTCAGGTTTTATCTTGGAAAGATCATAATTATTACCTCTCTTGTAAATCTGCTTCCAAAAAATTAGTAAGCCGACTCATTGCCTTCTTTGCCCCTGCTCAGTTATTGACGTTATACACGGGTGCTATTTGCTCCTGTGTAGAGTACAACTCTTATTTGTGGGGAGGCTCCCCACATACAGCTCTTCTCAACAAGGTGGAGTCAAAGGCATTTCCTCTCATTAACTCTCCTCCTCTTACTGGCTCCCTGGCTCCCTTCAATCTCTATCTCTTTGCTGAACTGTTGCATCTTTATCTCTTTTCTATCACTACTTTATTGATCACTGCTGCTTTGAACTGTCTACCTTTCATCTCTCCACTACTAAGGTGGGCGCATAGCACCTGTCTAGCAACAAACTCTCATCCCTCTTCTGTCCAACTCTCTAATGCAAGAGTTAACAATAATCCCAGTCCTTCATGTCTGCAACAGATCAACTCTGGGACTACCTCCCTCTGAAGTATTTCCTACTGTCTGTGACCTCCAGTCTTTCAGACAGTGTGTCCAGGCATCTAAAAATGAATGGCTCTTGAATTTGGCTCTCTTTTATCTTGTTTTTGTTTTTGCTTGGAGGGAACAATGTTGTGGGCTTCTGGGCTTTGGTTCCTTCTTCCTTGCATTAAAAAAAATCATCCACTCACTTGATGTAGTGCTACCTACTTCTTCCTTCCTGTCTCTCATTCTGTCACTGTATCTGCCCTCTCTCTTCCAACTTCTCTGTTTCTTTCCTGACATTATTAACTACTCTTCTTTCCACTTCAGGAGGCCCTATACTGAGCGACAAGCCTAATGCTTTCCTGTAACCCAGGACGCCATTGACAATGGTGGGTGGTAATCATATAACTTAACTACAGGGTGAAGTGGAGTCTACATGGTGTGCCTGTTAACTGGGTGGAGATATAAATACGGCGTCCACTCAGGAACAAAACTTCGACATTATTCCCCGAGCCTTGTTGTGACGAAGCACTGTCGGCTGCAAGGTATCACCGTTTCACTGCATGGGTCTGCCCTGCAGGGGCAGTTGCTTGCCTGGGATTGATGGGTTTCTTCAACCAGAAAGACTGAGGTTAATCAACAACAACAACAACTTAACATCCTCATGGCACTCTTCATCAGATGTCTCCTACTTCTCAAGCCATATCAGTCGACAGGAATTATCCTACCATCATCACCACCCACACCTCTGAGGGACTATTTGGTGTCATATATTTGAGGTTCATGATGCATTACATCGTTCAAGAAAGCTCCCTGAATATCTCGTCAAGCATGTAGCTCCTGATTGTCCTGTCTTTGTCCTACATGACTTACTGGGTGCAGGGCGGGCACGTCGCCTGCTTTATTCAGACGACAGTGAATCAGAGGAACCTGACAGTCAATACTGCCACCACTAACCCTCTCATAGAATGAACACTTGTATTATACTATTCCGGTTTACATCAGACGACGTTATTCATCCGAGTGATCAACAGGAACCTATATGGACAAATAAGAAAATATGAGAAAACATATAAAAAAGGCTTTAATTTTTTTAACATAAACATCAGGGGAAAAAAAAGACAGGATAGCATGAAAAACATCATCATCATCATTATCCGGACCTCCTTTCCCACCCTAGGGCAGGGTGAAAAGTGGGAATGTCCAGACAGCCCAAATTTGCCCAATTCAATGGGCCACGCTTCCATTCACTCATCATTCAAGACCCCGGAATCCTGGCTCTATCGGAAACGCCAAATCATTCACCATATTCTGTAAATTCACATAGGCATTTCCGACTGAGTTAGTCCAGACACTGCTACGTTAAAAAAGGGTGCCAAAATCCCTGATCATGCACTTCTCATAACATTCATCCAGCCAGCTTGATTTCTTGTCAGTTCCCTAGCCTCACCGGCTTCCAAATCTCTCTTCCTCACACACTCATCCACCATGTCTCTCCACCTCCCCTCCTCCCTCCTTCAAATTCACTCAGATATACCTTTTTCACCACTCTATTGTCATCCATTCTCTCCACATGACCATACCATCTCAGAACACACTCTTCGATTCTGGTGTCCATCGACTTCCTCACTCCACATAATTCACGAATCACATCATTTCGTATACTATCCACCCTCTGCACACCACATACATTCCTCAGCAGTCCCATCTCCACTGCTCTTACTCTTGACTTTTCATTTTCATGCCACACCATAGTCTCACATCCATATGGTTAACTTGGCAATAACACACCCTCATGTAAGCCTCATGCAGCTGCAGCACTCAAGCCTCTGTTTCCTATCAAGGCCTTCATTGCACCAGCTACTTTTCTTCCTTGTGTCACTCTACTTCCCACTTCTTTTGCACATTTTCCTCTCTTTTCTATCTCTGTACCCAGGTATTTGAACTCTCTCAACATTTTCAGTCTCTCTCCATTCACTCTAACATCACACTGGGAGTCACTCTCTCTCAATAACCATCACTTTACTCTTTTCTGCATTAACTCTCAAGGCACGCCACTCACAGAGATCAACAGAACTCTGCACTAGCCTACCAAGTTCTTGTCCGGTACTTGCTAGCAGTACTGTGTCATCAGCATACAACAAATTTGAGATATTCCATCCATCACCATTCATTACCAACGCCATCTCTCTTTCCATTACTCGTGTTTTTACCTCTCTCATCACCCCAACTGTATACATATTGAACAACCATGGGGACATCACACAACTTTGTCGCACGCAAACACTAATCTGAACCGCTCACTTAGAGGCCCATTAACCCTTACACATGCTTCGCTACCAACATAAAAACTCTTGATGGCACCTAGCAGCTTACCATCTACACCATACATGCGCAAAACCTTCCACAATCCCTCTCTGTCTACATTGTCATATGCTTTTTCCAGATCCATGAATGCGATAAACACCTTTTGGTCCTTCTCACAAGCCTTCTCTGCTATCTGTCTCACTGCAAATATTTGATCCACACATCCTCTGCTACTCCTAAAGCCACCTGTTCATTACTCACTAGGACTTCTGATATCTCTCTTACTTTCTCTATAATAATTCTTCTATATGCCTTCTCTCCCACACTCAATAAACTTATGCCACGATAATTCTTGCACTCACTTCGTTCACCTTTATTTTTGTACGGGGGTACAATCACAGCCTTTTTCCACTCTGCAGGAAGTTTCACTCATCCATGCCTTCTTACTTATCTCCAACAAGAAGTTCATTCCACTCTCTCCACAACACTTAATCATCTCAGCATACATTTTATCAACCCCAGCTGCTTTCCCATTTTTCAGCCGCTTCACAGCACTCTTCACCTGTACGAGTGTCACATCTCCTGGCACTGCATTCCTTCTCTGCACACCCCCCAAACCAATCACGTTTACAGCCACTCTGCACTCTCTATTCCCATTCATCAGGCTTTCAAAATATTCTTTCCATCTGGTCCTTACTTCATCTCTATGGGTTAATAATCTACCACCTACATCCTTCACACCATCACATTTCTTTCTGCTTTCACTTCTAAGTTTCCGCACCTCTTTCCAAAACAATCTTCCACCTACATCCTTCACACCGTCACATTTCTTTCTGGTTTCACCTCTACATTTCCGCACCTCTTTTCAGAATAACTTCCCATTTTCAGAGTAGTTCGGATTCATTTTTCTTCCTAGAACGTCATTTACCTCCTTCTTTTTCATCTTCACTAGTCTCTTTACGTGCTTCTTGCTCGCAATATACACCATTCTTATTTCAGTTGAACCCTTATCCTGTAACCTCTTTAGCCACTTCTTCCTCTTTTCCTCCACCGCTCTCTTAACCTCCTCATCCCACCATGCCGTACCTTTCTTCTTTGTTGCTACTCTTGCCACACCACACACCACCTTAGCATTCCCAACTAGGCAATCGCTATTTGCATTCCAGAGACTGTACAGATCCATTTCATTCCAGTTCACTGATTCTAACTCCTCCTCTACTTTGGTTCTGCCATTTCTTTGTTCCTCAGCTTCTCAACTTTCAGTCTTTCTCCCTGACTTCTCCTCTCTCTCCTGATCCACCTCACTCATCTCAGCTTTATCTTGCATACCACAACCATATGATCTGACAGACCTCCACATCGTCCTCTCACGGCCCTCGTATCAGCAACCATTCCCATCATCGACCTCTCTACGAGCACGTAATCAAGCTGGCTTATGGAAAACATAAAAAAGTTAAAACCTAAGCAGCGAAAAACAATGAATGACTAAGAAAGCATAAAAACATTGAAGTAACCGTAAGAGAAAAAGAAATAACCTGAAATTTTTAGAAAAAAATAATCGAGGTTCCCAAGCTGCCTAAAAAGTGACAGGGATAAACGTCTATCAGTAGAAAAAAATAAAATTTGCATTCCTACTTTAAAAACCATGACTGAACATAATGACTTTGTCCTGGAACCCTATGGGCCGTGAGAGGTGGCCTTTGGGGTCACACCCTGACTAAAATGTGGCCTCAGTAAAGATCTATCATTGTTTAAAATTTCATATTCTTTAGGAAAAAAGCTACGGCATTGTCCCCCCTGGTGACCACCCTTGCTTCCCTGCCATGACGAGAGGTCATCAATGATCGTTCCCAACCAAAAACATGGCCGTGTAAACGTCTACTAATATGAAAAATTTCGTGTTCCAAGGTTAAAAGCTATGGTCGTGCATAATGAATTTGCGGGGACCTCCTTGGGCTACCCCCTCCCGCTTGAGAGGTGTCAGAGCCACAAGGCTATACTGTAGTTTGACAAGTTTACACACACACACACACACACACACACACACACACACACACACACACACACACACACACAGAAGGTTGTCCAGCTCGGTTACAATGTCAATCTGTCAAACAAAATGCAATGTATGGTTGTTTCGAGAGCCAGTGGGCCTACATTTCACCTTTTCTCTTATTTCACCTGTTTTATTCTTACTCTTCCTCTACCCTCTTTGCATACCCTACTGTACATACAGTACAACAAGGTCTATGTTTCACAGATGAGTGAGTCTGTCGGTAGAGTGTCTTTACTAGGGGTAGCTTATTGGCAACATGTTCATGACGTCACTCCAATACTGTGTACGCATTACATCTGTGTCACTCAAAACGACCAACCAACATTCTCAAATTTGTTTTGACTACATAATCATATGATCTTTTTCACCAGAGGGAGGCAGTGTTGACCACATGTTCATCCTGCTTCCTCTCTCACTTCCCCTCCAGGGAAAGTCAGATTTCTAAGCCTTCACGAAGGGTGTGTTAAATGTCAGGTCCTAAACCTCTGCCCTCGGTCACTCGTAGCCTGCGAGCACACAAGCCTCCTGTGTCCTGGCCTACCACCAGTGTACATGAGTGTAACTACACACATCTCCTCTGCTCTAACTATCTATCTATCTATCTATTGCTTGTCGCTTCAATCCCGTTTGGGGTGGCCACAAACAAATCGCCTCCACGTCGCCCTGTCCCCCGTCATTGCACCGCCCTGCTCCCAACTCACACCCCTCTCTTTCATATACCTCTCCACACCATCTCTCCATCTCATCCTCTGCTTTCCCCTCCCTCTCCCCCCTCCACCTCACTCATACACTCTCCTCGTCAGTCTCTCACACTTCATCCTCTCCACATGGCCAAACCATGTCAGTGTGTTCCTCCTAATGTTTCCTATCACATCCACATCCACACCACAACTCTCCTTTATATCCTCATTTGTCAGCCTGTCTCTCCATGCGACTCCACAGGCTCCTCTTAACCCACCCCGTCCCGTCGACATATGGGTACATTGCAACGATTTGCATTTGCTAGTCCCGGCGACATACCAGTACGTCGTGCAATTGCAAGGTCCCTAATTTCCACACTTTTCAATTTTCGCGCATGATTTTTCATATGTATACACAGGACACCTTCCTCTATTCCTCTACAGGATGCCAAGCAGGGACAATGCCTTACACCGCATAACCTCCCCCCTCCCCTCCTCACGCCATTGTCTCGGCAATGGACCTGTTACCAGTGACCTGGCTAGTAAAGATATTCAGGGCCAGAGTGATTCCCCAATCGATGACAATGTGGAGGACAATGTTTACATAGCATTAGAAGAAGAAACAGCCAGAAATAATGATCAGGTAATGTGACAAAAAAAGGTCAGGTATGGTGATTAGTTAGTGAGTGAAACAATGCTTATAATGCCTTTATTACTGCTTGAAAACCAATATACTCTCATACTACATATACATTCGTACCAAGTAAATAAATAAATACCGTTTATGAGTGGATAAAATAGTTACCCTCCCATAGAACTCGTTTTCTTTGGTGTCAGCATGTTAGAAAACCCAGTCAGGTAAGGAGGGACTCCTACCTGGATTGGGTATTCTAAACCTCAGGTGAGCAATTTCTCTATGAATTTTCGATTTTTCTCACCAAAAGCGAAGGTTTTAGCCAAAAAAAAAAAATTCGAAAATACCTCGGGACTGGGGGATGTTGGAGGTGCGAAAAACCTCGAGATGTGACGGGTTAAATAACTCATTTCCCCCTCACTCTTGACTTGTGTTCTTCCAACAACGTCCAAGCTTCACTTCCATACGTTAGAGTTGGTATCACAATACTGTCATGTAGTAATTTTTTCACTTCCATGCTCACTTCCCTGTTTCTTATCACTACTTTCAAGGAACCAGCAACTTTTCTTCCCTGTTGTACCCTTTCAAGCACTTCACCCTCCAAACTTCCATCCTTACTCATCACACTACCCAAGTACTTAAATGTACTCACATTTTCCATTTCCTCACCATCAAACCTCACTGTACATTCACTGACTTCACCTCTCGCAAAGACGATCACTTTACTTTTCCCTGCATTCACCTTTAGATTCCGTTTCTTACACACTCTCCCAAACTCAACCACCATGCCTTGCAGCTCCCCTTCGTCTTTACTCAACAACACAGTATCATCTGCAAACAACAGTACAGGGAGTTTCCAGACATTACACTCTCTCACCAGGGCTAAACCAACATCCACTGCCATACGTTGTACCTCTTTTATTACCCCATCCATGTACAGATTGAACAACTATGGTGACATGACACATCCCTGTTTCAACCCAACCTTCAAAGAGAAAAATTCACTCAGTTCACCATCCACACGCACTGCAGCCTTAGCACCATCATACATACTCTTCACAGCATTCAACAACTTCCCATCTACTCCATATATTCTTAATACTTTCCACAATCCTTGTCTATCCACCCTCTCATATGCTTTCTCCAAATCCATGAAGGCCACATACAACTTCTTTCCCTTCTCTAGAATCTTTTCCACTAAAGATCTAAGAATGAATGTCTGATCTACACAACCTCTTCCTTTCCTAAAGCCTCCCTGTTCTTCTCCAACTAATTCCTCTGTTCTTTCCCTAACTCTGTCAATATGTATTCTACCAAACACTTTTCCTATTACACTAAGAAGACAAATGCCCCTATGATTACCACACACTTCTTATTCCCCTTTTCCTTTGTACAAGGGAATAATTATACCTGACTTCCAATCCTCCGGGACTCTACCTTCCTCCCAGGCCAATCTGCACATGTTCCACATCCATTCTACTACTATCTCTCCCCCATGCTTCAGCATTTCACCACACACTGCATCAGTTCCTGGAGCTCTCCCCAGTTTGACTGTTTTCATTGCTTCCACAACTTCTATCCTAGTGATTTCTTCCTGTCGTCTCACCCCCCTCCTTCTCTAACTGCTGTTTAATAATAGCAAAGTACACCTAATTAATTAATAGAGACAGTCTGGTCATCCCAAGGGCGATTCCAGCTGAGGGACATTAATATAGCTGGCTAGGCAGATGAGCCACCAGGTTATGTCGATGCCACCACATGACCGCGTCCCTCTCCCGCACTGCTCATGTAATACTGATTAAAAAAAAGGGGGGGTTGTCAAAAATCAAACTCATATTTTTTCTGGGTAATATAACTTGCTAAATTTTTATTTCATATTCATATTTATGTAAGACCTACGGTACCTTGGAATTCTTTTCCTAAACTTAATTGTAGTGCACATAACTGTCACAGTGTCAGTATTACTAACACATATATTATTGATGATATTCCGTCTACACACTTAAAACTATACAGTGCTTGAATCTATAACTTAAAAATAAAAACACTATGATCATTACACCAGGCCTGAAAGAGGCACCCCAAATATGTACTTAATTTGGGTTTTTGAACAGATCAAGTTCTGCTATTTCTTAGTTATATCTCATATTAAACACTATTACTAATTATCTGATATATATATATATATATATATATATATATATATATATATATATATATATATATATATATATATATATATATTCCTCCTAACTCCAAACGATTTTGTTAGGGATAAGAGAAATCATTTGCAGGGACAGGTTTAGGCACCGTCTTCATTAACCACTCCACACCTCATTTCTTTCCGTTAGCTAAAGAAGATCGGCTGAAAGTAGCTAATAATAATAATAATAATAATAATAATAATAATAGTAGTAGTACAAGACTGGCAGAATCCGTTGCTGATCTCCATCTTTGAGAAAACTGCTGACAGGAACAACTTACATTTTTTTTTTAATAACTCAAAAACCATTGGTCAAACTGCCACTAAAAAGTATACAGACCTGGTGCAGGACCAAACAAATCATGTATGCCGAGAGATGCCCCATTTATGTTTTGTTTTTCCCCATATGAAAGAGCAATTGAAAAGTGGGGTGTCCGAAATACCGTAATGTCACACATGAACGATCTTCAAACTTTCTTTTCAAGCAAGTATTCGGAAATTACTTTTACCATGGGATTTCCTTCCATGTTCATGTATCTATAGGAGTAAGCTGATGTTGAAAATTCATGCTTTTTGGACATTTCTGGATCTGTGAACTTGGTCACTGAAACTCGTTTTTTTTTTTTTTTTAATAACTCAAAAACCATTGGTCAAACTGCCACCAAAAGGTATCCTGATCCAGGGCCAGACAAAGCCTCTAGGGCCAAGAAGTGTCTCATTTTACGTTTTGTTTTTTCCTGTATGGAAGAGCAATTGAAAAGTGGAGTGTCCGAAATATCATGTTACGCAAGAAAGATGTTCAATTTGTTTCCATACCAATGTCTGGAATGTAATTTTATTACGGAATTTCCTTCCATGTTAATATATCTATAATAGTTTTGGAATAAATTGAGATTGAAAGTTCGTGATTTTTGGACATTTTTTGACCTGTGACCTTGATTAGTAGCTGATGGTCAGTGAAACTGGTTTTTTGTAATAACTCAAAAACCATTGGTCAAACTCATACCAAAAAGTTAACAGACCTGGTCCAGGACCATCCAAACTTTTAGGGCCATGAAGTGCCTCATATTTGTTTGGTTTTCTCCTGTATGGAAGAACAATAGAAAACTAGGGTGACCGAAATATTGTAATGTCACGCATGAATGACCTTCAGATTTTCTCCATGGAAATGTTTGGAAAATAATTTTATCACGGGATTTCCTTCCATGCTCATGTATCTATAAAAGTTTTTGAGTAACCTGGAGTTGAAAATTCATGATTTTTGGACCTGTGGTCTTGAAAATTAGGTCAAGGTCACTGAAAATGGGTCAGTGTAATAGGGTCATGGTAGTGTACATACTTAGGATGATGAAAATAGGAGATGAAAAGTAACAGAATAATGAATAAATGACTAACTGTCTGAGACCGTTACTGATCTCCTCCAAGGGGAATATTGTTTTTTGCAATAACTCCAAAAGCGTTGGTCACTTTGTCACCGAAAACAATACAGACCTGGTCTATGACCAGATAAAGCTTGTAGGACTAAGAATGCCTCATTTATGTTTTTTTTCTTTTTTTCTGTATGGAAGAGCAACTGAATACTCTTGAAAGGTGGGGTGTCTCAAATGCCGTAATGTCATACCTGAATAACCTTAAAGTTTTTTCCATACATGTGTTTGGAAAATAATTTCATCACGGGATTTCCTTCCATGTTCATATATTTATTAATAGTTCTGAAGTAAACTGAGGATGAAAATTCACGTTTTTTTTTAATTTCTGGACTGTGACCTCGAAAATCAGGTCATGGTTTATGAAACTTGGTCAGTGTAATAGGGTCCTGGTGCTGTACATTCTTAGTAAGTACCGGCATATTAAAACTGGATACAAAAAGTGACAGAAAAATAATAATAATAATAATAATAATCATAATAATAATAATTATAATAATAATAAATTAATTAATTAATTAAAATAATAATAATAATAACAATAACATAACTAATAATAATAATAATAAAAATACTACTAATAATAATAAGGATAATAGTAATAACAATGACGGAAACAAAGATCTCCACCTAAGCTAATAGGCGGAGATCAGTAATAATAAGAATAATGACCGATACAATGATCTCTACCTGTGGTAACAGGTGGAGATCAATAATAATAATAGTAATAATAATAATAATAATAATTCATTCATCATTCAATTCTACGTTGCCCCATGAGAAGCGTGGGAGCCCGGAGTTAGGCAAGTTGGTCCTGATATTTAAGATGATAGTGACCAGCCTCACTCAACCCTGACAGGCATTACGTGATCAATAAACCCCAACCAACCCTTGGATGTAAACCTTCACCGGCTCAATCCGATTGGTGCGCTGTAATTACGCACTAAACCACCAGGTGCCAAAATTATAATAATAATAATAATAATAATAATAATAATAATAATAATAGCTTTTAATGGATTAATAAAAAGGGATGCTGAAGGAAGATTAGGACCCATATTCATTTTGCAGTTTCGTAACACCAATTATAAAGCGACTTATTGTACACATTACACCTGGATATCCTCTTGATTTTACTGAAGCAAACTATGTCGCTGTTAAAAATATATACATTACATGCAGTATCAAACAATCAGCTGCAAAATAAATCACCAAGGAAGAAATGCTAAGAGGCCTCTCTCTTTGTCATGTCCAAATAGCCCTAGTCACAGCGGTGAGAGGCAAGTGGCGCTTTCCTCCCATACACAGTTTTCACTTGCTCCGTGCCGAACTGCCCGTAGACGAAGACGCACTGGGAGGGGAAGCCGAGGGTGCGTAGCGAGTGGAGGCAGGAGATGGTCATGACAGGACCTCCACACATCACTATCTGTGATGTTAAAAAGCAAATTATAAGCCAAGCGGAAAACGCAATATGGTAAGGCATCTTACAGCAGTTGACGTACTGGAGAGGGACGCCCTCACGTGGTGGCACAAATATAATCTGGTGGCCCCGATGCCTTGTTATGCAAGGTGATTTACCACTCTGAGACCCCAGAATAACACAAATACTGTGTATCCATTATTAATAAAAGGATTTCGATGAAATTCCGTGCATACAAACTTCAATGTATGTCAGTCATAGACTGCATCCGAGGAATTTTCAAAAATTTGAAATAAAAGAGACATATGACGGAAAGTATATGCTGTTCTTTCACCAGCGGGGCGCTGAGTACCATCAATTGGTCAACTGCAGTTATCAAGTGATCATACCGTACCCAATTACAAACCGCCTATTTATTTTATTCTCCTTGATTTAAGTCAAGAGTATCTTTTTTTCCTACAAGTGGGTCAACTTAAGGGAAAACTGTTTATACATAAGCCTTGTACACTTGCTCATATATATATATATATATATATATATATATATATATATATATATATATATATATATATATATATATATATATATATATATATATATATATATATATATATAAAGAAAACGTTATTAGGGAAGATGCAGTCATCCCTGCAGATGAAGTTGCACTGAAAATTTTTAATTTTGGAGCCTGGGCTCTTTTATGTTTAAATGTTGAATAAAACAGCTTTCAAAACTTGAGATAACTGTGGACAGATTGTTATGATGTGAAGAAAGTTAGCACTTGGTTTGACTTAAACTAATTAATTATAACAAAATTACTGGTTATTTTGGGGGCCTCAGAGCAGTGAAACACCCAGTTCAAGCGTCTGTCAATTCCCAGTCCATCCCCTCAAAATAGAAAGGAGAAAAAAGTATCTTTAGCTTACAGTACAACGGCTTCACGCTCAGATGAGCCAGGGAACACAACTACAACAATAGCAAACTCCGTAATGGTACTTGATTTTCAGGCTCCAGTAACCTCATTCTCACCTGACTAAAACAATCTGGATCTAGCTGAAGTAGACTAATAAAGTTGTCTCTACCATGAAAGGGTCAATATGACTCGCAGTCACGGTATTTATAAACCAACAGAACAAGATAACACAATGCTTACCTTGTTCTTAATGCCATTGGGCTTAGAGACGTGCTTATCAATCATCTGAGTGTCTATGAAGCCTTCCTCTCCCTCCCAGTTCTCCGGTGTCTCTCCCAACGTGTACACCAGCTTCAGTCGCTTGTCCGCAGCTGAAGACCAAAACTTTGTATTAATACTTATCGACTGCACGAAGGATCATTAAGGCAGAGTGGAAACTTTTTTAGGGTTAATCTTTCTCTAGAGTATGACACACAAGCACCTAACTTAAATCCAGATTCCCAGTTGTACTGCCGTGTGAACAGGGACAAAGGGGGAAACAGATTATGCAGATGAGTGTTTTATCCAGAGCAGCTACGAGTACACCTTTACGCACTCCGTTTTAAAATACTCTCACCTTGGTACTTGTCCAGTTCCTCCCTGTAAAGAATTTCGTTGTAGTTCTCGGAGAAGTAGAGAAGTGTGATTTTGGTTTTATCATTAGGGTCTGCCAGCACCTGCCTGACCAGCTGCAAGCAGGGCGTGATCGCCCCACCAGATGCCAGCAGCGTTAGTTCCTCCAGCACGCCCGGCTCGTATTCAAATCCTCCACACGGTCCTTGGAACTCCACCGTATCCCCTGTTACAACGACATCAAAACCACGTTCAGCTGATGTTCCAGTCTCAGTCTCATTCACACCACTGGACTACACACTCTGTGGCATGTTCGTCAAGTCTGAGGTTTAACCCCTGTACCCTGGGTGTGGGATACAAGTGTTCCCTCCCATACGGATATTTATAAAAAAAAAAAAAAAAATGCTCTTTTTAGCTCGCAAATACTGCCCAACATATTCAGTCCTTCCTCCAAGATTCAAGAAAGGATTCGTCATTTGCTTGCATATTAAACCTTAGGCAACACGAAAAATCCCAGTAATTTTTTGCGAACATCCCTTCTGGCAAAAAGCAGTGGCACAAATACGGATGAGCTGCAATAGACTTAAGTATGTACACCTATCGTGGTAGCTGGAACAGACTCAGTTAGCCCTAGATGTTCTAGAGTTGTAACTGATGACTGAACCACAAGATGTCACTCCCTTAAACGAAAATTCCTCCTCTTCGTATGACATCCACTGGAATGTTGCTCTCTATGTGACGTCACATGATGTTCCACGAGAGGGAAGGGGTGTAAGGGTTAAGCTCTGCTACAAACTACAGTACACAGAAAATATACTTAACTTGAGGAAACTTAAATTTGAAGTGAGAGAACAATTATTCATGTATCATAGATCTGCAAAACTGATAAGCACAATATGAATGAGGGTGAGAATAAATAAACTGCTAATTTTAACTATGACTCACCTATTTTAAGTGCCTTGAATTGCTGTGACATGATTCCTTGCTTTTCAAACCTCAGCACCAGCTCAATCTTGCCAAAATCATTGGGGAGAGACACAGGTGAAAAATAGCGCATGTGTTCCCTGCCATCACTTTTTACTCGGGCCTGTGAAGGAGAAAGGAGGTTCTTGATACCTAAAACACACACACACACACACACACACACACACACACACACACACACAAGAACCACATATCCCATATTTCTGAACTTTGCATTCTACTGGCAACTTACAAATGGAAGAACTCATGGGGAAGCAACTCACAATTTCTTCAAGATGCCCACTCAGTCGTTCATTCATACTTCCTCATCAACACTTTCCTCCTAAGTAAATGCAAAGGAGCATGTAGCATTCGTTTAAAAAGTGCTATGACACATTTTTTTTCTTACAAATAATGCCAGTAAGGTTTAGTTAAAAAAAAAAAAAAGTTATATAGAAGCAAGAGAGGAAGAGTTGATATAATTCAGTGCCTTTCATTTACCCCCATTTAAAATTAATAATGGACGATAATTACAGAAGCAAAAGAGGAAAGGCTGACCCATCCCTCAGAATTTCTTGAGACAGATGGTCTGATGCTGATCACAGCCAAAACAAAAACCGTATCAGTGATTCCCACTGCTTTCTCATGAAATAATATACCTGTATGTTAATTCATCATGCTGTTGTTACATGAATTTTGATGCAGTTTAGCTGAAAATCATCACCATTATCGCCAAAAAAAACCGTATCAGTGATTCCCACTGCTTTCTCATGAAATAATATATCTGTATGTTAATTCATCATGCTGTTGTTACATGAATTTTGATGCAGTTTAGCTGAAAATCATCATCATTATCGCCAAGTTAAGAGAAAACGCCGTGGGGCACACAGCCTCACTCGCCCATGGGCTCCCTCTGTGCAATCCTCCAGCCAGCGACTCTTCACCTTCTACGTATCTCTTGACAGGAGAGATCAACCTGTTTCAGCCATGAGTTGCAAGGCCTTTCCCTTGGTCTCTTACATCCCTGCTTAACTCTCTCTGAGAGTATCCTTTGAAAAGGATCAACCTCAGGAAAAACAGACCACGTGCCCATATAACTTGTTTTGGTGCTATTGTCTTATGAAGGTAATATTCCTCACTTCAATCTTATGGAGTAGTTGCTCGTTAGGTATCCGGTTGTACTACCACTATCTCATCCTTTCAGGTCACTGCTTACTATTCATGTCTTACAACCGTATAGTATGGCATGGAGCTCCAATCCCTTGCAGATGAGAATTTTCCTCCTTCAACACAAATAACGATAATATCAATAACGTGAGCAGAGTGAATTCATAACCCCACAGGCTAGACCGATGAAACGAGAAATCTCGTAGTTTGACGTACCATTATTCTGGACCACATTATCAAGATAAGTGAATCTTTCCAAGACTTCCACCTCATCACCACATGCTTGTAGACTGAACTGTTTCATTCAACAAGTCACCAAATGACTGGCCCTTGATCTTGGCCAAGAGACCTTTAATCTCAATGGCTTCTCATTCTCATGAAATTCCTCGAGTACACTCAGTAGTATCTCCAAAGACTCTGTTAAGATAACAACATCATCAGCAAAGTGAAGGCCAGTAATCATGAAACTGCCAATTGATATTCTACACTGACTTCAACTCACGGCCTGGCTAAGTACCCTATCCATGCATATATTGAAAACTGTGGGACAAGAACACAGCCCTGTCTTACAGCAGTACTTATTGGTAAGATGATGGATGTTCCTTCTTCACACTTTACAGTACTTTAAGCACTTGAGTACAGGCCAGCAATCAGTCAGATTATCTCTGTGGGGATCCAAGGGAACTGTGGGAGTTACCAACGTTCCTCCCACTTTACCAAGTTACAAGCCTTCTTGAGATCCATACAGGCTTCAAGCAGACCTTGTCAGTACTCAAGCTAGCATTCCACAAGAACTCAAAGAGCTAGGATATTGTCAACTGTATTCATCTTGAGTGTGTATCCAGATTTCTCAGGCCTCTAACACTTTGGCAGATGGTCTCGAATACGCATCAGGAAAATGTAAGCATGAACCTTGCCTGGACACTGATCACTGTTATATCACAGTAATTACTAGTCACCCTGGGCTGCATTCCATTTCCAGATAGGGGTGACCAGACCCCTTGTCCAGTCCACCAGATGGCTTGTATGATTGCACATAATGCCCTGATCACGGATTCACCCCCAAGCTCTGATCGCTTTCACTGGCGTGCCACAAATGTCAGGCGATCAACTACTTTTCAACCGATCCACTGCCTCCTTGATTTCGTCTAGAGAAGGTACAGAATCATCAACTGATGGGAAAACAGTCAATGATCGTACACCAGCTGACAGAAGCTCTCCACTGGGAGGTTCAGCCATATAAGTTGCTCAAAGTATTCAGCCTAATGAGCCCGTATACCCATTCTTCCCTAGCACAAGCCATCCATCTGCTGTCCGCATAGGGAGCAGATCTGAAATGGCGCTTTTTGGTGGTTTGATAAGCAGGTCGAAGGCTGTTTACATGAAAGTCCTTCTACCTCCTCAGTGATTTCCCTGACATACTTCTCCTTGTCCCTTCTCAGCAAAACTCATGCCCACTGAGACAGGAGTCTGTGCTGCTTCCAATCCCCAGCCAGTCTGGCAACGTGATTCTCCTCAATTATGGCCAGTGTCCCGGGGGTACAAAAGCCATCTTTGATCTTGGGCGCTCACCAACACACTCATCAGCTACAGTACTGCCAGGATGGCATGCTTATAGGTATATCACCTGCGCCCTCAGCAGTACTGAATACTCCTCAGACTGATTTGAGAGTGCCACTGCATACTCATAAGCACATCCCTCATCCCTGAGTTACTCAAGATGGAACTGTTTTTGGTAATAGCCTGAACTTTTCTGTTTTGATTTGTAGCCTTAGAGTAACAACACTTCTGAAAACCCTGTAAGTACTAACAAAGATGTGGTCAGTCTCCTTTGCAACCCCTCCAGAATTGGAATACCATCTCCACTGGTGAAGATCTGGCTCTTGGAACCAGGATCCAGCTATTTTCAACATACGAGACTTGATAAAATCCAAAAGGCAAGAACTATTACAATTATTTGTGCCACAGCCATGGGGAGCTACGCATTCCTTGAAGTCTTCCCTGTCAGTGCCACTAGCCACACTGAAGTCACCCAGGGCCAAGAGTTTATTTCACAAGGGGCACTGTTCCACAACCGAGTCAAGTTTGTTGTAAACAGCTCTTTGTCTTCAAGATCGTTCATCCCAGTTGCAGCATAGACTGCAATAAGAGATATGAAGCCTCAACAGCATGATATGCCCATCAACCAGAGTAACTCTGTTGACACAAGAGACATAGTGAGCAGCAACTGTAGCACCAGTCGAGCAGGGCAGTACTCCCGATGTGGATGGAAAGTTGATGACAGGGAGTGCTGGAGCTCCCGTTTCATCAGCCCTCAGGACTAGTTCCTGACCATCCCCCTTTGCTGAACTTTTTCAGTGTCTCAGTTACACAGAGAGTAGGCCAGCATGCTCTCCAGTACAAATTTCTCTAACTATCTACACCAAACTACATGCACAGTACACACTACACTTCCTATTCAAAATTCAACAAAAATGGCGTCTCTTCATCAAGCCTCGGAGTCCCCAGGGGGGGGGACCATAAATGCCCCCACCATCCGCCCCTCTCCCGATGACGACTCGAGGTGCCTGTAACCACTGTCTGACTCTCTTCTTCTTCATTTCTGCAACATTCGCGGCCTTTCATCTAACTTTCGCTCTGTTGAGCACCACCTCTCCTCCTCTAAACCTCACCTTCTTTTTCTAACGGAGACTTAGCTGTCTGAGGCAACTGACAGCAAACCCTTTTCTGTATCCTCCTACTTTCTCTATACTTATTTCAAAGCCAAAGGTGGCTGTTGTGTATATGTACGCAACGACTCATCTTGCTCTCGTGTTCCTGAACTCGATTCTTCTGAATTCTCTACACTCTGGCTTCGGCTTTCCTGTCATTCTCTGACTAAATATATCTGTGCTGTTTACTTATCCCCTAATTCTACTGACTATCAAAAATTCTTCGACTATCTTACTTCTACGATGGAACACATTCTATCCATTTCTCCTTTCTCTGAAATCTCCATTCTAGGAGATTTCAATGTTCACCACCACCTTTGGCTCTCCTCTCCTTTCACGGATCCACCTGGTGAACAAGCCTACATCTTTTCTATCCTTAATGACCTAAAGCAGCTTGTACAGCACCCTACTCGTATCCCTGACCGCCTTGGAGAGAGCTCCAACATACTTGACCTCTTCCTCACAACTAATCCTTCTGCTTACTCTGTTAATCTTTTCTCTCCACTGGGCTCCTCCGATCACAACCTTATTACCTTAACCTGTCCTATCACTCCGGTACGGCCTGTGGACCCTCCAGGGAAACGTCGTCTGTCACATTTTGGAGCTGCGGACTGGGAGGCCCTCAGGCAATACTTCTTTGATTTTCCCTGGTATGATTATTGCTTCCATGGCTGTGAGCCATCTGAGTGTGCCTTGCGCATTACGGAGGTTATTCTCTCGGGCATGGAAGCATACATTCCTTTCTCACATCCTTTGACTAACGCAAGAAAGCCTTGGTTTAATCACGCTTGTTCTAATGCTGTCCGCAACAAGGAGAGGGCCTACAAAAGGTACCGGAGCCAACCCACCCCTGAATCACATCATCTTTACGTTTCTGCCCGGAATCGTGCTAAGTCTGTTCTTTGCTCTACTAAAAATAATTTCATCCATACTAAATGCTCTCAACTCTCCAACTCGAATTCTTCCCGCTCCTTCTGGCACCTTGCCAAAAATCCTTTTAACAACTTTACCTCATCATCCTTCCCTCCTCTTTTCTACTCTGATGGTTTTGTAGCTATTTCTTCTACTGATAAAGCAGATCTCCTCGCACAGACTTTCTCCTCCAATTCCACCTTAGACGATTCCGGTGCTGTTCCTCCGTCACTTCCCCCCTCTGACTTCCTCATGGCTGACATTAAAATTTCTTCAGTTGATGTATGTTTTGCCATCACTGGCCTCGGTACTAACAAGGCATATGGGTCCCTCCTGTTGTTCTCAAGAACTGTGCTTCTGTGCTTACACCCTGCCTAGGCAAACTCTTTCGCCTTTGTCTGTCAACTTGTACCTTTCCTTCTTGCTGGAAGTTTGCTCTCATTCAGCCAGTCCCAAAGAAGGGTGACCACTCCCAACCCTCCAACTATCGTCCAATTGCTTTAACGTCCTGTATTTCAAAAGTTTTCGAGTCAATTCTCAATAGAAAAATCTTAAGGCATCTTTCCTATCACAACCTTCTTTCCGATCGTCAGTATGGGTTCCGTCAGCGATGCTCCACTGGCGATCTTCTCACCTGCCTTTCAGACTCCTGGTCATCCTCCTTTCGGGACTTTGGCGAAAGCTTTGCCATTGCACTTGACATCTCAAAGGCTTTCGATCGAGTCTGGCATAAATCTATAATTTCCAAACTGCCCTCCTACGGTTTCTATCCTTCTATCTGTGCCTTCATCGCTAGCTTCTTGTCGTTCTATAGCCGCTGTTGTAGACGGCCATCGTTCTTCTCCTAGATCTATCAACAGTGGTGTTCCTCAGGGCTCTGTCCTATCACCAACTCTCTTCCTTTTATTCGTCAACGATCTTCTAAGCTGTACATCTAACCCTATCCACTCATACACTGATGACCCCACCCTTCACCTTTCCATTCGGTTCCTGCAACGCCCATCTCAACAGTTACTTCAACAAACAAGGGATGAGGCTATGGCACACCTAATGTCTGACTTGGCTCGTATCTCTGACTGAGGTAAAAATAATATGGTTGTTTTTAATGCATCTAAGACTCAGTTCTTACACCTATCAAACCGACAAAATCTTCCACAGGTATACCCTCTAATGTTTAATAATATTCAGCTTAATCCTGCATCATCCTTGAACATGCTTGGGGTTTCATTTACTCGGGACTTATCTTGGAAAGATCATATTACATCTCTTGTAAAATCTGCTTCCAAGAGATTGGGTGTGCTAAGCCAACTCTGCTCTTTCTTTACCCCTGCACAATTGTTGACTGTATACAGGGGTTTTATCCGCCCCTGTGTGGAGTACAACTCTCATGTGTGGGAAGGCTCCCCACATACAGCTCTTCTCAATAGGATGGAGTCAAAGGCTTTTCGTCTCATTAACTCTCCTCCTCTTACTGACTCCCTTCAACCTCTGTCTCTTCGCCGCACTGTTGCATCTTTATATAAACTCTTTTCTATCGCTACTTTAATGGTCACTGCTCCTCTGAACTGTCTGCTTGCATTCCACCACCTCTACGACGGGCGCAGAGCACCCGTCTGGCAGCAAACTCTCATCCCTTTTCTGTCCAACTCTCTAATGCAAGAGTTAACCGTTACTCCCAGTCTTTCATTTATGCAACAGGTCAGCTCTGGAACTGTCTCCCTCTGTCTGTATTTCCTGCTGCCTATGATCTCCAGTCTTTCAAACGCAGTGTGTCCAGGCATCTCAAAATGATCGGATCTTGAATTTGGCTCTCTATTGTTTTTTGTTTTTCTCTTGGAGGGAACTGTTACTGCGGGCTCATGGCCTTTGGTTCCTTCTTCCTCGCATAAAAAAAAAAAAAACAGCTGGACATCATCATCACAGACAGACCAGTAGTATATGTAGCCATCGCTACTGATCTTGCCATGTTCAGGTAGCCTTACTTCAAACAGTGCAGCTATGCTAACCCTCAATTGCCCCATCTCTCATAACAAAGGCAGGCAATCATCCTTTGAAAGGCTAAGAACCTTCCAAATCCCCTCTTGGAGTGCTTTTCAAACTTTAGACCCTGCATGTCGTTCTACAGGTTCATGTGTCCTCTGTGCCACCACAAGAGTTAAAAAACAAAGTTGGGCTCCTCCTCCCATCAACCGGCTGCTGGGGGTCCCATTGGCTTTACCCAGCAATCATCATGATTGGTGCCAGCCTGACAGAACCCCAAAAGCCTTGTCAGACTGGCAGCAGGCTGTGGATTCCCCAACAAAACTGGGTCAGTATCAGGTACACACAATGACCCTGATCCAGCTTCTTTTCCTTAAGTTGCATGTGATATAAATTTTTACACGGAGAGGATGCAAACCCCACCACAACCTCCCATGTCAGAGGGCTCACCACTAGCCTATGGACAAGGGTACGGGATCCCTGATAAAAGTTATCCGGGTTTGATTCAGAGTTTTCCTTTTCCTGGATGAACTTCCACCTGAAACTAATGTGCTCCACCCACTCTGCTAGATGGCCATTGGCTTAATCCGAGACCTACGGCCTACCTCATATGATCCAGTTCTGTGGACCTGCGGTCTACCTAATACGAGTGGGAATCACAATAATGTACCACGATGTTTCTGGAAGTAGCAATATCATGGATGTTTTATGGCTCCTTACGGTGACTCTTATCTCCTGTCTAAACCCCCAGGCTTGATGCCATATGTACAGTAATACAAACTACCATGAGCCAAAGTTACTCTCTTCGTAACCAGTTTACCATGGCATAATCATCCCAGAATGGGCAGCCATGGCCCAAAGCTGTTTAGAATAACCTACAGTCACATGCACGGTCACAGGTCACTATGAGCTGATAAAAAAGAATCATGGTGGTAAGAAAGCTCGTAATAGTAGCATCAAGAGCGAATAGCAATGCTATCATACTAATTGGCAACACATCCCTTTGCAGGGGATGAGTTGCCACTCCTCCCCACAACTTATTTGTCGTGTACTCATCAGAACAAAGCTTGTCATAATCAGTGATACATCTCGCTCGTCGTCTACCCGCCACATTACTCACCACCATGTCATCAGAACTCGAGGAAAGGTACCTATGGCCCTCAACAGCAATCAACACCCAGTGAGTGAGATGAGATGTAACGCTGTTTGTAAGGAGTAGGAAACAGTGAGAGAGTGGTGTGAAGCCAAAATGACAGTCAGATTAACAGACTAAATATGTAAAGAAAAGTATATGTTTCTGAATAAACTGATCCCCTTACCTGGCTAGGATATAGAGTTAGGATCCTTCGTTGTTGTAGTAAATTAATAAGTATAATTTTCATTGTATGTAAGCAAAAATAGTTCATTTAGGTAAATAAGTAGCCAAGTTACTTTTTTCTCAGGTAAAGACCACACCTAAGAAAATGAAGAACAAAGGTGCACATATTCTGATGTAATGACTCGAGAATAAATATAAATTAGTTAGGTATAGAATATAGGAAAAAATCATCCTATCGTCAGTGTCAGAGTTACTGTCTCCCTCCCTCACCTGAGAACAGTGCATGAGGATTGCCTTAGGCTTTAGGTAAATAATATTGCTATACCAGTAGAATCAGGGTAGTGTTTTATATCTGAACATGTGAGGAACATCTAGAAATTAAGTGTTATGCTGGTAAGAGTAGGGTAATGACTGTATATGAAGATGTGAGGAACATTCTGGAGATTTAGGAATTTGTTTTGTTTTCTTTCTGCCTTACAGTAGGAATTAGTTACTGTTATTAATATTTTGGGCTGTGGTAGTAGGGAGAGCCGGGGGGTATATTACGCAACTCTCCCGACTGAGACTCAGTCAGCCAAGTGTAACAGACGAGGGAGTGTGTGCGTGGTGGCCAAGAGTGTGCCATATAGTTGAGCTTTAGGCGGAAGCCACACGAGCCCCAATCATGTGATCGGCAAAAGGAAATGAAGCTCAGGGGTCAGGCTAGTGTTCAGACTCGGATATTGCCATACACCTCCAACCCGGTGTTTCGTTTCATCTTGTCGATCACATGTATTGAGCTCACTGTATCTGAAACGAAACACCGGGTTGGAGGATAGATGGAGTGAGTTGTGCTTTTTGTCAATGAATCAGTAACTGACTTAGTGAGTCAAACAATGAGAGTAATCAGTGAAGGATGGAGCAGTTAAGCAAAGAATCATGGAGACTTAGCCAGTGAACAAGTAGTAGTGAGTGAAGGACAGAGTTAACGTGGGACAGAAAAGGCAGTGTTTTGCAAGTGTACCTCCATTGCACTATCGTGAGCAAAAGTTCCCCGACAATCCTCTATCAGCAGTGTGTTTCAGACCCCAGTACACAGATGTCTCTCTCTAAGCCAGGCTGGGGAAGAGGGAGAACAGGGAGGGTGTGGGGTGGAGGTGGTAATGGAAAGGAACGGCTTCACGTGAAAATGATATAAGAGACGGGGAAAGTATTAGTAAACAGCTAACAAAACATTACAAACAGGGAAGACAATGTCCTGTTTTGATGCGAGAAATATGGCTAAGACAATAATAATCGTTAGTTATTAAGCGAGAGAGAGAGAGAGAGAGAGAGAGAGAGAGGCTTACTATTAGTTTGACAATTGGTTATAAGATTATGGGTGAAGGAAAGGTAGGAAGAGAAGACACAACAATTGTGAGAAAAGGAAAAAAAATGAAAATCACGTATACACAGTGAACAAATCAGTTAATGGTTGTTAATATGTGGATTCTTGTGATCAGATGTGGCCAGCAGAAATTGACTGTAGTCTTTACGTAAACCTACATAGATATTAAGCATCCGACAATTGGAAACTCATTTCGTGGATTAGTTCTTATAGAAAGAGGCGTTTCACTCGGAGAAACCGCGGCACTTCTGGAATGTGGTATCAAACTAAGCATAACCACAATCCCAAGTGAGGAACTGATTATTGAAGCAGTTTGTTAATTGCTTCACAAGCCTCACTAACCCGAGTCATGTGTTAGAGGGTGAAGTCTTGCTCTCTCAGTCAACTGTCGTCACGGTATCAGGTAAGGTTGTGGCCGGTTTGTAGTTATAGGTTTGGTGATAACCTAATATGATAACATTTTGTCCTTTAATAATCTGCAATGATTTGCTTTAGGTAATCTCATACCCCAGCATGTTATGTGCAATGTTTGGAATACATTAGTGTAATAATTATATTTAGTAATAGTAAAACTTCATCCATATCGTTTACCTCCAGCATAATACCGATATTGTCCCCTTATCAGATATCATGGCTGAGCACCGTCAGATTTTCCCCATTGTAATAACAGATCATGGACGAATTACTGAAATGTGGGAGGCTGGTATGGCTGCACGGGAAATTTCATGTGAAACTGGTTTACACGGGTCCACCGTTAACAAGTGATTCACGCGGTGGCAACAGGAAGGGTCATTAAGGACAAGACCTCGTAGTGGACGACCAAGGGTAAAACGCGAGAACAGGTCGAGGCTGTCGTAGACACAGCACGACAACGCCCACTGACATCAGCAGCACAGATTAGGCACGGCCTCCGCTTGACCTGCAATGATTTCACAACAAGACGGCGCCTGCGCGAAGCAGACATTTCCTGCTGTGTCCCAGCTGCGAAAGGAGATCTGTCCTCAGCAAATAAAGAGGCTCGGCTGGGTTTTGCACTTCAGTACTGTGTAGAAAGTGATGATTTTGGGGAAAATGTGATCTTTACCGATGAGAAGTGTTTTTCGTCTACGAAGGCAGGGGCGGTGTGCCGGAGGCCTAAAAATACTCGATATATGCAACAGCACATAGTTCAGAATGCACATAGTGGTCGTGTAACCACAGCCCTTTGGGGGTGGATGAGTGCATCTGGCCCAGGTGAGTTGATACAGACTGAGAACAGACTAACCGATAAGGAGTATGTCCGTATACTAGAGGAGGTCCTGCTACCCACCGTGCGAGTGATAGCCATTCCTGCTCCTCAGACAGTGACAGTTGCCCATGATAGGAGTCCAGTCCACATGAGTCAGTGTGTGAGAGTGTGGGCCCAAGCACATCCTGAGATCAACTTCCTGGACTGGCCTCCAAAGAGATGCGATTTAAACCCCACTGAGCATTTATTGGGTATTTTGGTGAGAAACTGGGATGTCGGGAAGAAGTATACTGCTGCTGCCATTGTCAGAATGCGCAAGAAGTGTGGGAAAGCATCCGTCGCCGCCCAGATATTTGTCCCAACCTTGTAACATCCATGAAGAATGAACCAAATGATGTCATTGGTGCTGGGGAAGGATGGACATCTTACTGAGCCTGTATACACTATAGTGATGTGGTATACTTTTACAAACATTTTGCTTTCCTTATTAATGCATACTATTATAATAAACTGTTGCTGTCACACGTGTTTTTATAACACACATAATATAAACTAGAAGAGAATAAAGAATGGTATATGAACAGATTAATATTTCTCATATCCTGATCCTAACTTGTCTTATATGTAATCAGTGTCTAAAATTACAGTAGTGCTGAATGAATGCTTATTTACAAAATGCCATTGGTTTAGATGTCAAACACATTAATGCGCTACATACCACATAACAGTAAAGGTGTAGGGATCAAAGTGGATTTAGTGTAACTGATCATAATTACACAACAATTAAAACTTTTCCATTTAGTCAATCATAAAACCGCCCATAATATGGTCAATAACCCGCGAAATACGGTTCCAGTAGTCGGATGCTGAATATCTCTATAGGTTAACGTAAAGACTACAGTCAGTTCTGCTGGCCACAACTGATCACAAGTATCCATGAATTTCCAGCCATTAACTGACATTCACTGTGCATACGTGATTTTTAATCTTTTTTCCCTTGTCTCACAATTACTGTGTCTTCTCTTCCTACCTTTCCTACACCCATAATCTTATGACCAATTGTCAAACTACCTAGTAAGCCTCTGTGTGTGTGTGTGTGTGTGTGTGTGTGTGTGTGTGTGTGTGTGTGTGTGTGTGTGTGTGTGTGTGTGTGTGTGTGTGTGTGTGTGTGTGTGTGTGTGTGTGTGTGTGTGTGTGTGTGTGTGTGTGTGTGTGTGTGTGTGTGTGTGTGTGTGTGTGTGTGTGTGTGTGTGTGTGTGTGTGTGTGTGTGTGTGTGTGTGTGTGTGTGTGTGTGTGTGTGTGTGTGTGTGTGTGTGTGTGTGTGTGTGTGTGTGTGTGTGTGTGTGTGTGTGTGTGTGTGTGTGTGTGTGTGTGTGTGTGCGCGCGCGCGCGCGCCCGAGCGCAAAAATTGCGAGTTATCCGGCTGGTGGAACCTGTATGTTAGCTGGTAGGTTTGTGGCCGGGTGGGTGGGTAGGTTGATATAGGATTGTGCTTTGACAGGAGGGTTGGATTGAATGCGTGGTTTAGTTGAGGCCGTTGGGCTGGTTAAGTAGGGTTGTTGGGTTGGTTGAGTGATGCGGGGTGGGGAGTGGTTGGTGTATTGTTCAAGTGGGGTGGAAGGGCGTCTACTTGGAAGACAAAGGCAGAAGATGGGTTTATGTCGTCCTAATTCTCAGACAAACTACAGTGAGTGAGGCTATAGTTATGTGCGTTGGTGGGTGGGTTTGTAGGTGGATGGGCGGAAGTGAGAATGCAGACTCATAGAAACAGGTCATTTGAGTGAATAGGTACAAACTGGGAATAGCTCAGTGTGTGGAAAATAGGTCCATAAGAGATAATACTCAGGAATCATGCTGAAGTAGATACATAGGTTCAGTGGGTTTGCAGTAGGTTCATAGTGAAATACGTCCAGTGGTTATTATGTCTGAAATGCACGCTTATCAGTGTCGAATACATGTTCTTGCGTAAAAACTGGCCCACGGGGAATAAAGGCTCATTGTGGAAAATATATCCATGGGTGTATGAGTAGACATTCATATTAGAAACCCACGTCCATTCAGTGGTGTTATGTCTGTGAGGAAAATTGACCCATGAGGAAAAAAACCAATCAGTGGTATACAATAGGTGCAAGGGAGTAATAGGTTTTATAGGAAAGTATGTGCATTTGGAAAATTAGGTCATGAGGAAGAACAGGTCCATAGGGTAATCTGGTTCATGCAGGGGAAATAATTTTACATCCATTGAGAAAGCTAGGTCCAACGGGTGAAAATAGGTCCAAGGGGGAAAATACACGGGTGGAGGAGATTACCCTTAGATGAAGCCGGAAATGGACTTACGTGCTCGCAATTGTAAAACGTGCTCTTTTTCACGACGATGAATCTTGTATAAGTCATTACTGTCGCAGCGACATAATTTAAATGAGCATAATAAATACATGTAGGAATTACATGCTTCTCCATGGAGATAAATTGTCCTTATTGAAAAATAGGTCCATGAGGAAAATAGGTCCATGGCTCTACTAAGGTCCCTGTGGGTAACCAAGATACATAAGAAATAAGTCCATGGTGAAATTAGTCCCATACAATGAATTAGGTACATGAAAGAAATAGGCCCACTGAGAAAAGTCAGAATATGCCGATACGTTCTCTCTCTCTCTCTCTCTCTCTCTCTCTCTCTCTCTCTCTCTCTCTCTCTCTCTCTCTCTCTCTCTCTCTCTCTCTCTCTCTCTCTCTCTCTCTCTCTCTCTCTCTCTCTCTCTCTCTCTCTCTCTCTCTCATCAGTCGGTCCGTCTTTGCAAATACTGCATCAACGATTATTAGGTAATGGTAGTAAACTTAATACTGACATTATTAACTTAGGTGTATACTGGCAGGCCTCAAATCCTGCAGGTAAAGTCTCCAGGTACTTGAGGTTGATGAGGTGGGGATGTATACTGCCGCCACAAGAATTCCAACTTTAAAGTGAATCCATTTTATGCCAAATGACCTCACACTGTATGTTGAAGGTGGCTAGAAATGGGTATACATAAAGCACTACAGGCATTTTCGATCTTGTTTCTTCTGAGAGTCTAACAACCAGATTCGTCGACCGCATGATCTGCGTCCCACCTTGAAATTGTCAAAGAGGGATTTAAAGATGGCTGTGGTGAACAAAATATTGTGTGTGACAGGCTAAGAGTTTGGTGTGTGTGTGTGTGTGTGTGTGTGTGTGTGTGTGTGTTTGCACGCACTTTAGGATCACTTTTGTGTACACTATAAAGTACTGTACGTCTTTACTGATCTGGAATCGTATACTCTATATACGGTATATATGAAATAGAAATGAATTTTACTGGATACTAACTCAGTCAACCATCCAGTTTTACAATACTTAGCCATGAGCTAAGTCCTCATAGCCTTTCCAGTTTGATTACACTTGGCCATCACCCGTGATGAAACGTGTTAGGAATCTTTTTGAGGTTAGAGTCAATCCACCATGGTTTGTTACTGTGCTCATCGAATCTGCTGTGGTTATAGATCTTTGTCAAGTTAAAATAAACGCATTATAGTTAAGCAGTGTACGCACCGAAACATACTGTCCAGCACAACAGCCCGTGTGGTCCGTAGCACTGGGCAGCGCGAAGATGAAGGATCCCATCTTGTCACTCACATCATGGTACGACTGCAGCTTCAAAGGCAACCATTTGTCAGGCTTCAGGGCAGGTGCGTGACTTATCCCATCACTTGTCTTTATCACCTGTTGGACAGTGAATAACAATTACATCATGTCTTATTCACCCATTTCCCACCATTTATTATCACCTGTTGGCCAGTGACTAATATAATCTACATCATGTCTTAATCACGTGTTTCTCAGTAAGTTAAGCAATCTACATCATCAGTCTGCCCATTTTTCAGTCAGAGGATTACATGATCTATATATGTATCTGTGGATTCATCAGTTATTATATCACTCAGTTAATTATAATGTGTCATTGTACGAAAAAATTGTAGGATACATCGAGATGAATCCTGATGGGTTGAGCAGCTACGGGTGGGAAAATGCTGCTTCAATAATTGTTTGACAGTGGGATTTAAAGTGTTTACAAGACCAGATATCAGTTATGAAGCACTAACAGCTTCGATAGTTATGAAGCAGTAACAGCTTTGATTAATGCAGTGTATTATTCATATGGAGTGGAGGGGAAATTGTTGAGTGCTGTGAAGAGTATGTACGAGGGAGCTAGGGCTACGGTGTGAGTGGATGGTGAGCTGAGTGAGTTCTTTGATCTCAATGTGGGACTGAAACAGGGGTGTGTGATGTCTTCATGGCTGTTTAATATATATATGGATGGGGTTGTAAAGGAGATGCAAGGTAGGGCAGTGGATGTGGGGCTGGCCCTAATGAATGAGGGTGAGATTTGGAAGCTTCCGGTGTTGCTGTTTGCTGATGATACAGTATTGTTGAGTGAAGATGAATGGGAGTTGCAAGGTTTGGTGAATGAATTTGGGACAGTGTGTAGGAGGAGGAAGCTGAAAGTTAATGTAAACAAAAGTAAAGTTATGGTGTTTGAGAGGAATGAAGTCACAGAGTGTGCAGTGAGGTTGGATGGTGAGGATATGGAGAATGTGAGTGCATTCAAGTACTTGGGTAGTGTGATGAGTAAGGATGGAACTTTGGGGGATGAAGTACGTGAAAGGGTACAGCAGGGAAGAAAGGTTGTTGGTACACTGAAAGCCGTGATGAGAAATAGGGAGGTGAGTATGGAAGTTAAGAAGTCACTGCATGATGGTATTGTGATCCCTACCCTGACGTATGGAAGCGAGGCGTGGACCTTGCAAGAGGGGAACAAGTCAAGAGTGAGAGCAGTGGAAATGAGTTACTTGAGAGGAGCATGTGGAGTGACGTGGAGGGACAGGTTGACGAATGAAGAAGTGAAGGAACGTTGTGGGGTAGATGTGGTTGTGGTTGAAAAGATTAGGAGAAATACACTGAGGTGGTCTGGACATGTGGAGAGAATGGAGAATGAAAGACTGACTAAGAGGGTGTATGTAGGTGAGGTGGAGGGAGGGAGGGAGAGGGAGGGGTAGACCGAGGATGAGGTGGAGGGATGGAGTTGAGAGGTATATGAGGGAGGGGGGGGTGAGTTGGGGGGAGGGTAGTCAATTGTTGGGTGACAGAGTGACTTGGAGGCGTTTTGTCTGCGGCCACCCTTTGCGGGATTAGGGCGTCGGGCTATAGATATATAGATAGATAGATTATTCATTGTGTACACACAATTAATATTTGTCACAGTTGTGCATAGTCAAGTAAAGTGTAATTCAGGTACAAGAAACTATAAGGTCTCTGCTAAAAGAGTGCTCACTGCATTACTGCATACAAGCGTAACCCTCGTCAGTGCATACTTTGTCGTTCACAGTTGGTGGGCTTGTGTTGAACGGGTTTTCAAAGTCAGTTTCCTGGAAAGGATGTTTGGCTCCTCCACCGTTTTCCTCAGTTTCCACATCTTCCAATAGAAACTGTGCCAGCTTCTTCTTTTCAGCTACACTCAATTTCTTTACCTCATGGTGAATAACTCGCTCATTAGCTCGTTGTTCCCTGTTAATATTAAGGAGATTCAGAGGTGTGTATATTAAACATATAAGCACACACATAGCAAGTTAGATTCTCTTGCTTGTGGTGCAGTGCAGCTCACAAATGCGGCGTTTTCAGCGAAGGTGAGGACGACTAAATACTCACCCGACATTATTATAACAAATATGGAGTACAAAGCTGCCATCGGTACTAATTCAATCAATTAATTGTTTAAATGATGTCAACTAGAGACAAATTCAAGGAATAAATGGCTGAAGGATAGCTTACGGACAACTTTAACGATAAATGGCGGAAGGAAGCTCACCAGAGTTCAGTATGGGATATAAAACGTCCAAAAATTCAAGCGATAAATGTTTGACTATAAAATCTTACCACATGTCGAAAGCATCCATGCCACAGAGCACCGTCTTGCCCACCATCTGGCGTATCACCTCATTGGACGGCCCCATCACCCAGCCTGCCTTCCCGTCCCTCAGCAGCCGCTCTATACCCAGATCGGTCTGGCAAGAGGGGCGGGGGAATAATTACAATGCTGTAGTGTAACGGGGTGGTCCAAGTATTGCTTCCCTTCAGTTCTGAGGGATAAAGGATATTTTATGGAAAGAGAAAAACAGTCTGCAGGACTGAAAGTTATTATTTCCGGGAAAAAGTAAACAAAAGAGAACCTCATTCAAGTTCCATTCACTTTGAGATACCTGGACACTGTATTTAAAAGCCCAGACGTTACAGACAGAGCGAAATACAGACTGAGGAAGACACTTTGAGATGCCCTAATGTATACATGAAGGACTGAGAGTATCAGTTAACTTGCATTAGAGAGTAGAACAAGGTGGTAATGTACGTATAATAATCCAAACAAGGGTTT